>NW_017306547.1:948084-973808 GCF_000935625.1 Nanorana parkeri
CCCTTGCTCCCCCCCCCCCCTCTATTTCAAATTGTAAAAGCCAAAAGCAGGCTGGCTATTGCACCTGCCCACTGAGCAGAGAAGCAGAACTGAAAGACAACTTTCTCTCTCAGGTCCGCTCCCCTGATCAGTTGCTGATGTTTTAATAGTCAGTCTGCTATTGGCTATTTCAAATTAAAATAGCCAATAGCAGTCTGGCTATTGTCCCGGCTGCTTACATCCATCTATCGCCTGTGGAAGCTAGACGACAGGCGAATAGGGCCGCGCATGCGGGGGAATTGGGGGCTGCGCTGCAGGAGCCGGGCTGCGGGGTGCACGTAGCTGATATTGCCTAGGGCGCAAAATAGTCTAGCACCGGCCCTGGTATCTACCTTACATGTTTTGCTCTGGGGGAAGTCTGCTTCACACCTCTGTGCACTTTCTGTATATTTATAAAATAAAATAAAAAAATAACGTGTCATGGAAGAATCACATTAGCAGTGTGCTGATTTTTAAGCCTCATTAACATGCGCTATTAGTGTCAACATGTGGCAAGAATCTGTGAATTCCTGCGGCTGGGATCACAAGTGGTTGCAGACAACTGAACAAAGCAATGACAAGCTGACAGCGGTTATGGACAGATACCCAACCCTGGATGCAGACTGACCTATTTGTATAGTTTAGGTCTACCATAATGTAGATGATCTAATAATCACAATGTTTTAGGAATATTGTCTCCATGTATAATTTATAAATATATATGCACATTGGAGCAGATTCATGTTCTCATTACTTGTGTAGCTTCCACTATTTCCTGTCTAGCAGTAAATGTACAGTGACTTCGCTTATTTACTACTTTCTTATCTTCTGCTTCTCTCTCACAATGCAATATAACAGAATAAACAATTAGTAAATGTGTTTTCCTATTATTTCCAATATAAAGGATACATGCAATCATTACACAATATACTCAGCAACCGGTAAAGCAAAACAGCAATGCCTGTTGTGTTGTAAACCCCATAATAAGATCCGACGGTGTATAACTCACCACCTAAAGCAACAAAACTATGCACTAAGCAAGCATACCAATACTATATTTACACTCCATGTACAGCTGTGTGCCCACAAAAGCAGTGTGACACCTGTATTGGGACTCAAAATAGTATTATTACTAAGAAAACATACCACATAATGTGACAGGCAGAACAAAATGTGACATTATGAAATAAGCTCAGCAAAGATGATTTGCATGTTTAACAGGATGTCACAGTCCATTACCAGTTATATAGTAAACTGCAGCAGATGACGGTGATTTCATGCGGCATTTAGGCCCTGACACTGAGGCATGGGTTTAGTGTATTTACATTTGCTATATCTTTTTCTGTCATATCAGCCATTTCCGGCCACCGGAGTATTTCAAGAGGTTTTCATTCCATCATTCTCATTCCATCGCGCTAAAGTTGGCTACACAGCTTGATGAACCTGCCTAAATTTCCTCAGTGAGTGCCCCCCCTCCACCAGCTCCCGTCCAGTATCCTTCAAATGAAAAATCGAAAGTGCCAGGCAGAACATTTTCAGCATAACAGCACCTGCATATAATCAGATGATGACACTGTAAATGTGGCCATACACCTATTGATTATCGTTCCATTTCTTTCGTCCCCTCATGGAACCGTTGTTCCATTTCCTCTTGAATACCCCATCATGCACAGACCAATATCGATTTTGATTATCGTTCGTTAGTAATACTAATTTCGTCGATCGACAGAGCGGATTTTTGTTTGCGCATGTGCAGTGTTCATGTTGCAATTTTTTTCATACAAAAATGCCAGTAATCCATCGTTTTTTGTACAATTCGAAAAAAGTTTTAGAGAAAATTCGGCCAGGAATACAGTAAAAGAAATTGTAGGGTTCCCATCAACTGATCGATCATCATTCGAAACGCCTTTTGTGGATGATTTCCGAACGATAATCGATAGGTGTATGGGCACCTTTAGGCTGGCCCTACACTGCTATATTTTTCTCATTCAGCCTGAGAGCTGAACAAGAAAAATAGAGCAGATTCCTCCATCATCACAATCAGGGTGTCGATTGAGGAATCCCACTGTTTGCATTGTCTGGCAGCCGGTCAAAACGCTTGAGCAGAGCCAGCGTCTCATTGGCTGCCGGCTCGTAGATCTTCCGGGCAGCTCCTTTGATCAGCTGATTGAGGGATGCCGACCGAAAGGGTGCCGGCAGCGGCACACACTGTGCGAATTTCAGCCGGTTCCTCAGGTGTATGGGCACCTTTAAGTATTTTGACATTGATGCCAAACGTCAAAAATCACTAGCAGCAGCAGCAGCGGAAGATTCCTCCATCCACACTGTTTAGGTTTTCCATGGTTAAGCCGAGCGGAACAAAGCAGCAGTGGATAGAGTGGAAGGTGACGTGCTGCGTACACTCCAGAAATGCTGTGAAGGTGTTACTTTGCCTGTAGTGGGAAAAGTACATGGCGACTTCAGAGGGAAATTATAATGGTTTTCAGTCAATTTTATTTTCATTTTTTTTAAAATATTTATAAACATCTTTTTTGAGTACTGGTATTTTTTTGTTGTTTCTTTTGAAGGGAATATGGTGGGGTTAAACCCGTTCAGTTAGTTACGTTTTTCTTCCCTTAAAAACTTTTTTGTTTTGCACATTGAATTTCCCTGTCGGTAGCACAGTACTTCGATCATTTATGTTATATCTTCTGTTGCTGGCATGGATAAGAGCATTGCATTTGTTGCTGTCATTGTTCAACTGTATATTGATTTGTGGGTGAAGGGTTTGTCCAATAGGGTAATAGTCTTGTAGAGCATTTGACATGTTATTAGGTATATCATGTTTGCTGGTCTTATAGGATCTGTACTCCGGGTGTGATCCTGATCCTGGTACCCTGTAAGTAGTGACAATGTGTACGCGGTTGGAATTGTTCCATTTTGTACTGGGCTGTCTAGGAAACTTCACACATTTGTCCATTTTAGATTGAGTGGTTTTCAATGTGCAAGAAAAGTGGATCCTGGAAACATTTCCTCCTTGTGCAGGAGGGGCTGGAGTTATTTTGTAGTTCTTCATGGGACTGCCAAGTGTGGTTTAACGGTGACAACTAGTGGGGTGTAATTTAATTTTCAGTATGATTACATTATGGGTTGGTTTTTAATTATTATACAATTTACACAGAGCTATACATAGTGCATAGTCACATCAGTCCCTGCCCTCAAAGGGCTTACAATCTAAGGTCCCTATATCACATGCATACATACTGGCTGATTTAGAAAAAAAAGCCAATTAACCTACCAGAATTTCAGGGAGAACATGCAAACTCCATGCTGATAATGTCCAGACTGGGATTCAAACCGGTGACACCCAGTTCAATGTATGTGTGTGTATGTATATACATATATCTATATAGATCTATATATAACTTCTAGGTACTCCTAGTGGATATTTCTGTCTGTGATATCAGTTTGACCTCTTTATGTAGCCTCATGATGTTCATTATGGCATTCCCTATGTCTGCAGGTTTTATTCTGAAACAGTTGTTCTCTCTCATAGGTTTGATAGTTATTTTTTTTTTCTGCAATTAGTTCTTTTTCTGCCGGATTTTGTCTGTCACCCTTTTTATATATACATAGAGAGATATCGTTTGCGTTCGTTTTTTCCTTGGGACTTTTTTTGCCTATATTGCTTTTTTGTATGTGTGTAGATATTTCTTATGCCTCATTTGTTTGAAGGCTCATATATGTGACTCATTTATATATGTTTCAATTTATTAGATATGTATGATTATTAGCTCGGCACAATATTGTTTTTTCACATTTTACAGATATTTAGTTATATCCTTAGTGCTTGGTAGCTCATATTTCCACATTACACTTACTGGCGCTGATCACCTTTATTGTTTAGTTTCTGTATGTTGGGAATTGATGAGGTTCTGCCATATGAGGCAGCAACATTGTTTTATACCAGACAGGGATTTAAAAGCTAAACTGTGAGGTCACATTATATTGCTATTTTTTGATTACCATGGGAGACGGTACTGTTCTGTACTTTAGCGTATGTGAGAAGAGCATGCTTTTTTTTGTCAGTACTACATTGCACAGGCTGTGGACTAGGGCTGCAACAACTAATCGATTATTGAAAAAGTTGTCAACTAACACTTTGACATTGTAAAGTAACAGCTCAGCTAATACACAATAAATTAATATTTAACCACAACATCTATGCACAATACATTAGAATTGCTATCTGTGAGTTTCATTTAGCTACAGAGAGCCAGTCCCCAGTTGAGCTTTCTGAACCTGTGTTCATATTGCAGATATAGTGACAGCCAGGCCGTATTGTTCACCCAGTCTTTCAATCAAGAGGACACCTTATATACTTGAGTTATCAAACAAATAGGGTTATAGTATGTCCAGAACATCCATCGAAAGGACCCCATATTTTCACACTGGAGTGGATAACTGCATTTGTGATCTGTGACCACATTGTTTCCCCACTCCAGCTTGCAATTGAACACTTTTCCAGATCAGCGATTGTGCATATACAGTATATGCAATCGCACATTGTGTATGACAGCACGGCTGTTGCACACTCACTGTTAAGGTGTTATTACATCAAATACATGATAGTACTGTGTTTGGAGCCTATGGGTATGGTTCTGTTGCAGTTGATGATCTGATTGGTCTTATACTTGCCATCGTTTGAGAATAGAACATATACATAAGTCCTGGTCCTTTAGGGCCAAGTTTGTTTATGTATATGTGAAATTATAAAGTTTTTTTTGTGTTATATTTGGTTCGCTTTGACATTACTACGCAATATATATTCCATCATTTTGTTTTATTGAGACACGCATAGATGTAGCTGCAATTTTTTTTTTTTTATTAAAGCATTATCAATCATATTAAATTATATTATGGTACATCATTCTTTTTAGGTGTAAACTGGACATGTTGAAAAATATATGCACCACGTTTGCATGACTAAATCCAAGATACCTCAACAACAGAGTCTGTTGTTTCCTACTATACTAATCAAATACTCCATAATAAAAAACACAGATTAGAATTGCAGCAGTTAGAGATGCACTCGGCAAAACATTCACTTCAGATATGTTTTTCTTCATCAATTACCTTATATGACCACATTAGGTCAATGCCATTGACCCAATATGGCCATATAAGGTGAATGATGACACAAACATACCACTCTTTTATTCATGTGCGGCGGTGGGGAATCCCTCCCCCTCCCACAGCTAATTGGGCCGGCACTGAAAGCTTCCTTCTGGGATCAGATGATCTTGGCTTTGGTGCAAGCTCATCGCTACTTGTGACACAAGGACAGGAAATTGGGGGGTGGGGAGAGCAGTTATCAGGCAAAAAGGCATGGACTGCAAAAAAGAATTGCCAAAAAACTTGTTTTTTGCTTTAGGTCTATGGCCATCAGCATCTAAAAAGTAACATTATCAAAGCCAAAATGTATGGTCTTTACTTTTATTGAAAATATGTTTTACTTAGTACATGACAAATCACATCATTTTTATGGATCATTAGAAACTCGGAAAACAAAACACATGATTGTTCCCATTGTTTAGTAATAGTTGTGGTAATCTATATTCAACCTGTAGGCTTAAAAACAGTCAATGAACACAGTCAAGGTCAGTTGTTTTGTAGCGTTACCACTACACTTAATGCTACCCTCTACTGTGGAACATTAGTTACTATTACCGTTATTGCACCTCTTTAGAGACTTAAATTCAGGATTTTGTGGCTGCCAAAATATTTCAAACAATGAAAATACAATTTACAAAGTCATCCTTAGTAGAATAAAAAAAAAAAAATCCCAAGTCCTGAGAATGTTATAAAAGTCACCTATGAGCATTCATATGCCTTCAAACTCTGTCCTCCTATTGTAGCTATATACAGTATATGTTATTGCTAAAGTCATGACACTGTAATGAGATTTTTACAAGGTCCTTCCAATGCCTGGCTTATAAAAATAAATACATCAAGGGGCTATTTTTAGCTTTTTCGCAAGAATTTATGCAGGCAAATTAACTTATTAGGTATGTGTGGATGGTGCTGTGCTACATTCCCTCTCCCATTCCTGCATATTGGGTCGCCCCTAAGAATGTAAAGCTGCTTTTCAGGGGGAACACAAGGGTAGAACCCAGCCTTCTGACTGCAAGAAGAAGCAGCTTTTCTGTGCTTGTAATGTTTGTGGACTTCTGCTGACATGTCAGACAAGAGATGTATGAGGTACATCCACTGTAGGGTAAAAAATGACTAATGACCATAGCATATTGGGAACAACAAAAGCAGTTGTAGGAGAATCACATATAAACTAATGTGGTCCTCATGCTCCATCCCACAAACTCACCCTCTGCACAGAGATCAGTAAGCCTTAAAGTGACACTAAACTCAGGAGTTAAAATCTTAAAAATACATTCAAGTGCCCTAAACTATTAACAGAAATGTATCTTATCTGTGTATCACTCGGCTGTAGATCCTCAAATCATCTCTGAATTGGTGCTGACACTGTCCTTCCTTCTGGAGGGTGGCTACTTTTCTTCCCCATGGTCCTCATGTGTGTTGTAAAGTAGTCACCACTCCAAGCTTGCTCCCGTGATAGACTACAATCTCAATACAAATTAGTAATCTAAACATGAGGATGTAGTCCAGCACGGGAGCAAGGGCTACCTTAGAACAGACAGGGACCATGGTGAAGAAAAGTAGCCACCCTCCAGAAAGAAGGACAGTGTCAGCACCAATTCAGAGATGATTTGAGGATGTACAGCCAAGTGATACACAAAGAAGTAACAGTTTTTGTTAATAGTTGGGGTACCTGAATGTATTTTTAAGATTTAACTCCAGAGTTTAGTGTCACTTTAAAAGTCAATTGTTGCCCACACAGTTCCATTACTACCTTCTCTGAACAATCTACTGCTGTGTGGGGACATTTTAAGTAGACAAAAAGGTGGAGATCTAAAAGAAATCCCTATGATGTATATTTTTTTTACAATAGTCAGTAACCATTGAATCCAGGGCAGGATCCAAGCTTTTAGCTATAACATATCAAGAAGTAGGATGGCAAATGTTGAATTTGGATAGCAATAACAGTATTTAAGTAAGGACTATACATGTTAAATTAAAAAGCAAATTGAGCAATAGAAAGTTGAAGTTGTGCTTTTAGTATTTGGTCATTTATATATATAGTCACTATTGAATCTAGTTTGGCAAAAAAAATTATATCTTTAGCTACGTTCTATAAATTTCACAATATGAAAGTATATCCTGTAAAGCTGCTTCACCTTAACATAGTTAAGTGCTTCAAAGATCATCAAATGCTAAAAAGAAAGCATATTCTTACATAGGTATATAAATCTTTACCTAACAGTATCATCTACTTTTTAAATGACCTTTAAACTGTCCTAAAATATAATTTATCTTCATTTAAGTATATATAACTTTATGATAATTAAATCATAACTTTTAGATTTTATACACATACCAATAAAATATTTCCCAAGTGTGCGGATTTTTAAAGAAATTTAAAAACAAAACAAAAAGTTAACAAAAAAACAGAAAACAGCAGCGGTACACGTATGTATGAATATATGTACTGTATATATCATATTTTACATATTTATCTGTTTTCCTATTTTAGGCAACATAGCATTCAATAGATGAATGATCATGTTAATTATATTTAAGGCATCAGTGCTTCAAGGGCAAATGAGAAGAAAAAAAAAAAATACAAACTGCGTAAAGCATCATCATCTTAGTGGCACATCTGTAAAGCATTGCACAATTCACCCGTCGGCCACCTTTCTCAATACATACATTAAAGTTTAATCCACTTTCAGTGCTAGTGCAAGACAAAGCATTGTAGAACCACTCAATGTTCACAGGGGTTTAACAATACAAAAGGGAAACTCAAAGAAAAAATTTGACATCGTTTCTCTGAAGGTCGTTTATCGTGTTGAAACGATCTGGTAATATTCTCATTTTGACAGTGCCATCAGCTCCACAGGAAAATATGTAGTTGGCTGGTCCAGTCTCTATCTGCATCACTCCCGTTCCAATGTTCCTGAAGAGGGACTGTCTTGCATGTTCATTGAGGAAGGTGTGCAACAAAGTGAAATTTATTAGACTCCAGACCTAGAAGGAAAAACAAAATATCAGTGAGAAACCATTTCAGGCCAAAATACGATATGAAAAGGAGGGATAATTCCCCATGTCGCTGTAAAATATTTGGTCTGGCCAAAAAGCTAAAGGTGATGTAATCAGTCATACACTGTAAAGTTACTATCACAAGTCAGTGATGTCACTGCTGCTGGCTAAGCCCACAGGGAGGCAGGGTGCGGCTGCAGAAATCACAGGAGTGCACAGATTTGATAGTCCAAACCATTCTTTCTCAACCAGGGTGCTGTAGCCTGGGTTTCTAAAAATTTTGTGGTAATGGGACTATAATGTGAAGGGTGGAATGAAGACTGATGTGAATGGGGGAAACCCACTTTTTTTTTACTGTATCATGAAAGTTAACAAAAAACAGACTTTGTCAGGCTGGATGTAGACTGTTAGTGAACTGCCATTACCAAGTCTTTTCAGCTTTTCAAATGACTGAAGGTAAGGTTCTCAGTTTTAAACCGCTCCAGTATAGCCTTAGCTGTGTGTTATGATCATTATCCTGCTGGAAGGTGATGCTCTGCAAAGTCGCAGGTGTTTTGTACTGTAATAAATGAAATATGGCAATTTGCATTGTCCATTCCATCAAATTTCTACTAAAAATGCAATTTGCTTGCTGCTGTCACACTGACTTAATTGTTTCTAGACTCTGTTTAGTGACCTGGACCAGGTGAGCAGATCAGGTTTTCTGACTTCAGTCCAATTTCAGTTTTTGCATGCTTATCAGTCTGTGTCTTCAAGTATTGAAACCAGAGATGGCTGGACAATCAGCATTTTTAGAAGGTGGTCAGCAATGTCAGCATACATATTTTTCTCAGCAGAAGTCATGTTCTAAAACTGCCTTGTTGTTACAGGGCTTGCTGCAGCCATCATATGGGACATGGCCATTAGCTAGTTTTTAGTATTCAGGGATGTTGGACAGATTGGAAGAAGCAGGGGAGAAGTCTAACTCTATTTCTGCAGTGTACAGGTCCTGGAACTGTGTACTATGGATCCTTTAACCGTTAATTGATCCATAGTACACAGTACACGCTTCCAGTACAATGCAGAAAGAGTTACAATTCTCCCCAGCTAACCTGAATAGGTTACATTTTAACGTATTCAAGTTAGCAGGGGAGAATTGTAACTATTTCTGCAGTGTAGTGGAAGTGTGTACTATGGATCATTTAACCTATTCAAGGGGCAGGGGAGAATAATAACTCTTTAAATGACCAGGTTGCAGGAGTAACAATTCTCCCCTGCTTCTTCCAATCTGTCCCACTTGCCCCAATTAAACTTGAAGCTATACAAAGTATTGCTGATATGAAGCAATGACTGAGAAATTCGATTGGATATGGGAAATATTATGAACACGCTCCGCAAGAAACTGCCCTAAAATCATAGTCTGTATTGTTTTCGAAAAAATGTCACATGTCCCTTTAAGAAAAGGTATTGGTAATTGGTATCAGCGAGTACCTGAGGGAAAGTACTTGTACTTGGTAATAAAAAAGTGGTATTGGGACATCCATAAAAATGACGCACCTAAAATTTAGGCCCTGCTGCATTGTTGTGCAGCAAAGCACAATGCAGAGCACACCAGGCATAGTGGTGCACTGTGATGAGGTTTCCATCCCTGCATTGATGTGGCTTACTAAGGGAACTGGTTGCACTAGGGATTATTTAGCGGATTTAGTAAATGCTTTATGCATTCAAATCCTCTTTTTTTATTTGTAAAGAATTATTACAATTATGTTGACTGATTACACTTTACAATTACCCCCTATTTTGTGCAAATCAGTGACAAACCCTCTTTTAAATCCATTTTAATTAAATGCTGTAACACCACAAAATGTGGAAGGCACTGTCACAAGGTTAAAACAAATGCAGTGACTGATGTGTTGTCATTACTGCACACTTGGCATCTTATCCCCACTAACAAACTAAATGCTTTGAAGCCACGAGACCCTCTACAGTCACTTCTTGCAAGTCTCATGCATGCTTATGTTAACTATCCAGTTTTCAGGAGGCAGATGTATAAATCTGTGGTTAAAATAGAAAAATCCATTTAAACCCTACATATATGAATGGTAGTTTTGCAGTTATCAGGGATTTAAAAAATAAAAATAAAATCCCATATCTGATTAAGCTTCCACCTCCAAATGGGAAACATAGAACAAAATATTTAACTAAACACTCATATTCCTAAAGCATTGCATCAAACTGCACTCCACCCCAAGTTTTTGTCGCTTTGCAAAGAATAAGTATAAGCTTTGTTACCACAGAAATATATTTTGGACATGATGGGGATTACATATGAAAGGTTTGCCAAACACAAACATTTCTTGTTGTCCATAGCAACCAATCAGCTTCAAAATATCATTGTTGCTGTGCAAAAGTGAAAATAAAACTAAGATCTGGATTGTTTTTTATGGACAGGGAGGATTTTATTTTGTTATGGGCAAAACATATCTTGCTGCTTTTCGCCCCAACAGAAAAATGTGAGTGAAGCCTTGTACTACTATAGGGCCAAGAAAGATTTTGTAGATATTGAACACTTGAAAACAGGCACTTACCTTGATGTTTCCCTCTGCAGATCCTGTAATGAAATATTCCTCTGTTGTGTCTACAGCAATGGCCTTCACAGCAGAATCATGGCTCTGGAAAACATGCCGCTGTTGTCTCTGACGCAAGTCAAACAAACACGTGAATCCTTTCCTACCTCCAGATATTAGGAGCTGATTTTTTGGAGCATAAGCAATCACAGTTGCTCCACTGTCGTGGCAAGTAAAGGCTGAAAACCAAGTGGAAAAGATAGTAAACGTTTATTTACATTGAGCAGTACCAGTACAAATGGCGATAATCTCCAACAATACTTCTACTGTTGCAGGATGTAAACATGGTAAATACAATCTTGTACAATTTTCTGTGTGTTATCTATGTAAAAGTTCTATTTTTTTTATTACAGCTATTTCTATAGCACCAACAATTTACAAAGCACTTCACATACTGCACGTTCACATCAGTTCTATATTTGATATATTCTATAGTGTTGCCAATTTGAATCACATGCTGGCTTCTTATATCTGTCAAGAACTCCAGTGACATAAATCCCTACAAGAATTCTCCGCTCTGCCCAACTGCCAGGGTCATCACAAAGCCCATTGATGTTGTCACACTCTTCTGTACATATATGAGGAGTCCGGCTACAAAGATGTGACATTCTCAGTAAGGCTTTGCAGGTATATGGGGAGTGAAGCTACATCTTCAGTAAGGCTCTGTAGGAGGGAGTGGAGGCACATAATGCTGCACTGCAGCATCCAGCTAAATCCTCAGCATCAAACAAAGAATGTAACATTAGAGGTAATTTTATTATGTAATGTATATTCACAGAGCCCAGTTGTGACTGGTTCTCTAAGTGTTATTTTCTGTAACTTCACACAACCCAGATTGGATGGATGCTTCAGCCCTGAGAGCTTCTGTGTGAGCGTTTTCCGGCTGCTTATCACAGCCACTACTCACGGTGAGTGCACCTTTTGAGGGGATATAGGTGGTATTAACCCTTATCCCCAACACAGTTCACGGAATTTCTTTTGAACATTTGTCTTTTCTGGAATATTTTTGGAACAGTTTTCTTTGATTTTGACACATCACATCAACTTACAATTTATGGTGGTTGTCACTAATTATTTCACATACCCTGTGGGATCAATGATCCAGGGCCATTGATGACTTTTTCTTATAAAAAAAGATTTTGAAGGCACTGAACATTCATGTGTATGTTATATGAATATAATTTATTTATCTGAATCACTTATATATATTATATTTATTTATTAGAATTATTTTATATTTATATTTAATTAAATTTAGGATTTATGACATTCAACACATTATATGTTGGGGGCGCTGCATAATTTGAAAGTTATCTGTTTTGACCCAACGGTCGATTTTGCTGCAGCCTTCAAACTAAATTGGCACACTAGCACTTATACATTTTTCTAGGTCCAGCGCAGAATCACTTATATCTATACACAACCCAGATTACATGCATGGCAGGCTGCCCAACTGGCACTGAGCTAAAACATAATGCATATTTGTGTGTTTAAGTCAGGTCTAGGGATGAATCCTAGGGAAAAAAATACAACATGTAGCCGTGCAGAATTCAGTTTATATGATGCATTTACCGATGTCATAGACATTATATTACCCAGAAAAGACGAGGAATAAAATCGTGTTATGCTAAAACATTTGTTGGCTCTATGCTGAAATGTGGAAAGCTACATAAACAAAGTTTTCTTCCTGAAATCAGATGCCCCAAAAATGTGCATTCATTGATGTTACCAGAAAAGGTAAAAAAAACTTACCATGAACTAAATTATTTGCAGGTGCTACCAGAGTATCCCACATACAGACATTTCTAGAAGGGTGAAGCAAAGAAAAATACATTTAAGATTGTAAAGCAGAAAAACACAAAACCCTGACGAATTGCTGTGAGGATGGTTCCTGGAGCTATGCAGACTGCAACTTATGAGCAACCCAGAAAATGAAAATGAAACGCATAAGATAAAACTCTCCATAAGTCTAAGTTTCTGGAAGCAAATCATAAAACCCTTATGTTTTTCTTGTTCATGTTCTGTGCTTCGTTCACTGTATCTGCTAGACCAGGGGCGCCCACAATTTTTCATCTGGAGATCTACTTTTCAAATGACGAGCTCATTGAGATCTACCAACGAAAAAACAGCTGCATTCAGGGGCGGGAGGGGCGTGGCGATGCATTGAAGACAATGGCACCGCAGGCAGGCCCCTCACACTTCAATAAATTTACCCAATTTACTGTATGTGCACAAAAACCATGTAATGGAACTCTTGTAATAATAAAGTAATATCAATCAGCAATTACCCCACATACTGAGGAAACATCTCAATAATGAGCAGAATACAAGCTGAAATATAAAACATCGCCTCCTTTACTCAGTATACTGCTGTTTTTTTAAACACCTTTTGGGTATGGGTTGTGGGACTGCATGGTTCCAAAGTATCAGGATAGGCCAGTGACAGATTTCACTGTTGAGATATTCAAATAGTGATTCGGCAATAATCCTTTCATTTGAATGTCCTATCTTGTCACATATTTGGACATGTGAAGATCAACAGAGCAAACCATTGGCTGGGCCACTATGCATTCCGTTTTGCAAATGATCACAATATAAAATAGGCACTTTAGTTAAGCTGGGTGCAGGGAGTCGAGGATTATCCTCTCTTTCTACACTGGTATATCATTGCACCTTGATATAGATCAGCAGTACTGGAATTCATAAAAAGAAAGCGTTGTTGCAGCAGAGGTTTTCTGAAGGAGAGGATTCTTACAGACATATATGTTTGTCCTGTAATTAAGCGGACAATGCAACATTTTACATATTACTTACCTGCCATCACTGGACTGTCCAGCTGTTGCTATCAGGGAAGAGGAACTAATGAACACAAAGTCATTGGTGGTTTTGTTATGGCACTGCCAGGTCTGTAAAGCAGAGGAAAAAGCAAATAATGAATCAAGCATTAGGACTTACATGCAGTAAACGGCAACAGAATAAAAAATAAAAAAACTTACCAGATAAGGCTTAGCGGGGCTTCCAGTAGCAGCACTATACTTCCAGTTGGTCTGATACAGACTGATAAACCCATCAGCATCAACAACTCCAAACTACACAACACAAGGATGAAGATGATGAGAACCAAATCAGTGGTTTTATCACATTTTCCAACAAACGTTTAAGGCTGTGTACATAGTGTATGAAGAATAAAGAGTATTTTTTCCAGCAAAGAGAAGCACTTAAGTGACATTAGGGCCTGTTCACATGACGTCCGTTTTGTGTGCTGACCGGCTCCGTACGCTGCATCCCAATGTATCCCTATGTGTTTTATGGGCTCCAGTTCTCACGTGCGCTGTCCGTTCAGCTTACACCAGAAAAAATACTGCATGTCACATTTTGTCCGGTCAGGAAACGCAAACGCGTCCAAAACGCACTGCAGCTAACATACTAACAGCCCCACTCCAGATCCGCACCTGATCAGGACCTGATATCATGGGAACAGGCCTTTAGTGAAAAATTTTTTTCCCTCCCCCCCCATGTTAATGTTAGCACTTACCTTAAATGATGTCTCTTAATCCAATCTTCCTCTTCTTTCATGATGTTTTCATCCGTCCCTCCAGCGGTGCAGCGGGTCTCCGATCCAGCGATGGCTCCTCTCTGCTTGCAGGCACTCCCGATCCAGCGGTGTCTGCATGCGTCCATAGACTTACCTTGCGTCTCTGCTCGTCTCTCGCTCGAAAATCCGAACTGCACATGTGCCCGCCCCAAGATGCTTTGCGGCCGCCCGAGAGGTTTCGGATTCTCGAGCGGGAGCGCGCAACGAAAACAGGGTAAGTGTAAACCGCTGTTAAAGCGGGTTTTTTTTTTTTTAAAGATGTGACATACAATAGGATGTGACTACTTTAAACAGTAAG
Source organism: Nanorana parkeri (assembly GCF_000935625.1). NCBI lineage: Eukaryota > Metazoa > Chordata > Amphibia > Anura > Dicroglossidae > Nanorana > Nanorana parkeri. Next base: position 962,756 of record NW_017306547.1, read on the forward strand.
GCACTCCTGTACCAGTAGGCTGGGCTACCAAAAATGCTTTTAAATCTCTCTGAAGGGCAGCCCTATTTGTACCCTCACAATAATGGACAAGTCTAGGAGAGATGATAATCGGTCAAAGTTGGTGACATGTTGTGATTACAAACAAAAGTGATTTAAGAGCTGCACACATGCTTAGGTGTGACCCCTGACTGCATCACTCAATCTGCCAAAACAATAGCCAAGTGGATCATTCACAGGCTTATTGGTTGCTATGCAAATGCAAGCAGAATATCATCAGAAAATATCCATATAAAGCTTTATTTATATAGATACATATATTGGTTCATACTTGCAAAAGCTATTTAAAAAAAATATTATTTCAGGTTGATCATGGTTAATTAAAAACAGTTTTCTCTTTCACAAATACTTAGCAAATGATTTCATGTTAAGTTACCACCTAGTTCATTCAGGCAGTAAATTAATACATATAAGATGGTTCAACTTTGTTTGACCTATTACAGCACTAAGGGAGTGTCCTCCCTGCCCTGCATGGACTTCAGAGGGAAAATCATCTTTGGCTAATGGCCACTGTACTGGATCATGTAGTAGAAGTAAGTCTCCAACTTTTACAATACAAGCAGCGCAGTTCTAAAAACATACTATATTAGGTTTGATATCATTCATATAAAAGACACTTTCATTATGCCAGAAAAGGTGGACAGAAAAAATGACTGCACACACTACATTTGTACATTTGAATAGTGCTAAATTTTACAGCTCTAGCCCACCCTATGAGTTCATATAGGGAGAAGGAGTTTTCATTTTGAAGTGCTAAAGCTTTCTACCCACGGCTTCCGATATCTTTTGTTTTAATGAATACACAGTAGAGGGCACATACCTTGTTCCCCTGATGATTAAACTTTATCCGTGTTACCCTGGAATTCCCACCAGTCCGGAAGCATGTAATCTGCTGCGCGTGACCCCACTCAAACATTTTTACACTGCCATCTTGAGCACCAGTAAGATCTAAAGCAAACAATATAAAAGCACATAATACAAATCGGATATACTTAAACCTAATCCAGGGCACAGTATTCATAAAACAAACTATGTAAATCAACACTATTTAAGACAGTCTGTCCATCTAATATTGAGACTCCACCCTATGGATAATCCAGTGTATAAGAACATATCCTAAAGTGCCAGTCCATCCAAAAGTGATGATTTAGATATTGGTAAAGCCTAATGGGTCGGGTCAGCCCCTGGTTTCTTAAATGTTTTGGTTACTCCAGTGATGAGATCTCCCTGCCATTATTCATAGCTGTTACTTTACACGTAGGAGTTTTGGGTGTCTATCATATAAAATAAAATCCAACAGGCTGGACGGTACCAGAGCAGATGTGGAGACCCAGGAACGCAGATTCACATATGTCCCAGAGAAATAAAAGAAATGATCAGATTGTTTAAAGTAACCCTGGTTATAAAAATTAATAAGTAGAACCCCCCTCACTATTACCTGTAGAAGACGATTGTAAATACCCTTTCCCAGTGCTTATGCCGATGAACACAGCTCCTATCATGAGTTCCAATACCCAAAAGCCCACTGAGGAGTTTAAAACACCTGCTAGTGTCAAATTCCAGGTCCCATGTTTTCTTATTTGACCTCCACATCACTTCTTCATCCTACAATGGCGTGGAGGTCAGGGAGAGAAACTAGTGAGAGCTGTGGGGGACATTAGAGACGGAAACTTCTGGAAATGTTGGCTTCCCAGCGGATTTTGGGGGCAAGAGAACTCGTTATTCAGTCTTCTTTTACATAGGATTAGAATACAGTAACTTCAAGCAACATATGGACATCACATAAAAATGTATAAAGGACAAACGTTAACCATTTCTCCACTCACATTGTCAGATGCAGGAAAGTACAACTGTAAGCCACTACAATTGCAGTAATTGTCATGTAATGCACCTAGGAGTTGCTAAAGTCATATGTGAAACCCAGTACAGTGTTAAAAGTTTGTTTACAGTCTCCCTCTGTATGCACACAAACACATCTTCACTAAGGCGGCGGTAACAGGGATTTTATTCGTCGTTTGTTGCAGCAGGGTCTTTAATTCTCCAGTATCTACTAAAAACTGAATTAATGTTTGGCTGAACTGATCCTTCAAAGAAGAAACTTCATCAGTTATATTTATCAGATACATGATCTTAGCAATGTCTTTTAAGTAAACCTCATGTATATTTATATATTTTAAGAAATGTATACAATGCCTGCATTATTTTATAGTACATATTTCTGATGAGCTTCATAGTCATACCTGAAAAATTGACATTCCTGAAACCGGGTGATAAGAAGAAGAGGTGGGGTGGGGTGGGGTGGTGGGCGGGGCTAATTGCACCACATTTTACTAAAAGTGCATATGTGAAAGGCAAAAGGTGTGAAAAATGACATGTGTACAGGCTCCCACCTTCCTTTCCCTCCCTGTTATTTGATTGCCAGACCACCTCCTCCACAAACATCACGCCTCTTCTGTGAATCTCTCTTCTTTCCCAGTCATTGTAAGTGTGGGCTGGCTCAGCTTGCTGGATGCCAGGGAGACGTTTCACTTCTGGATTGCAAAACGTACCAAGTATTTGTAATGACAATTAGACATTCTGGAACTGCAGCCAATCAAGCAAGGTCTAATACAGTCACATGACAGTATGGGAACTTCCCAATTGGTTGCAGTATCAAGATGTCTGACTGGTTACATGTTAAAATGAGTAAATTTTCTTAATTGTAGGGCCACAGCTATTTCAATCACTGTAGCTCCCATTCCCACTACCCCTGCAGCTCCTCTCTGTCGTTGAGATATGCCAGTTCTAGTAATGACCAGGTATTGCAGGGCCATTTCCGGCAGGTTCCAATGTATGATCATAGTAAGTGAGAGAGCACAGAGAACCTATTCTATGCTACTCTACCTAAATGGCCTCATTACATCTCTAGTTGCTATCTTTATATCAGACTAATGAAGTAGCTTCCTGAAGGTAAGAATCAGCAAATATGTAAAAATGTGAAATTACTTTTGCATAAACTTTACAATAACTCAAAATATGTACAAATACTATAATTTCCCCTCTAATATTCTTGCAAAGACACAATGAACTCACAGTAAGGCAGTGTTGGATGTGATGCCATTCTTCGAACATCTTTGATTGTTCTCTTTATCATCTGTTTGGGGGGAAAAATAGACTTTACTGTTGATGATTTCACATTAGTCTTAATGCACTAAACAAATAACTTAGAAAACTAACACAGGTACAGTAATGGTGGCTCTACGTAATTTACCAATATACAAGACTGCAAAAGGGTTTACTGCCTTAATAACGCGACCGGCCATAAGCAATACAAATTTCACACGTTTATGAATATATGTTACCCCTTTCAACAGTTATAGTCATGTTTATGTGTTAGAGATCCTTGGTTGAACATTTGCCTGTTGCAGAAAATGTAGGTTGTTGTAAAACACTGCCATATTGAAGGAAAAAAAAATTAAAAATGTATTTTCAAAGGAAAAATTAAAATTCAGAGGAGTGCAACTATGCTAATACCAAAACCCAGCAGAAAATCCCTATCCTTAATGATAAATCAACCTTTCTATAGGAATTGTGCGGTTCAGATTTCACCATGTCAAATGTCATTTTGAGAGGTCATCGTGTGTGTACAACTAAGGTATGCAATAATCAAGGATTTTTTTTATTAACGGGAATTAAAATGTATTTACAGCCTTTAAGTATTCTGTGATGAAAATTCAATGTGCAGGTTGCCACAAATTATATTCAAATTATTAGTAAGGCCTCTATTGTTTTGATACATTTCCAGGAGGGTTTCTTCTTAGGTCTACATAAAGTTGAAGTGAAATTGTCTGATTATTTTCCTTTGCTTTTCTTTTGTCTAAATGGGATTAGTGATTTTTGATGCGTTATGTAGTTGGTATTTATCTATTGTTTGTTGCAGAATACCGATATTAAAAAAAATCTAGTTAGCCCTTTAGGATAGGTGTATTTTCCCCCAGTCACCCTTCTTCCGTTAAACCGTTTAGAATATACATGACTGGTGAAGACATGCACGGTTGCTGTGCTTTTACAGACACAAGGACTTCTGGAGGGTAGTGTTGGATTTGGAAATGTGCCATTTTATAATCTTCATAAATTTCCAACATAACTTCCCTTTATAGCTTTCTATGGAAACAAGAATATTGATAAATAGGCTTGTTTTTTTTTTTTTCTCATTCCAGAAATTCCAACATGATTACTGTACATATCTGCCAAGAGTCTGTGAGGATTATGGGTACATTATTTTTCAGAAGACATTTCATTAAAGTGTAGACACAAAGAACCTCAATTTCAAATCTTCATATGAATTTAAACTGCACATTTATTTTTTAATGATGTGCAGTCATACCAACAGTGACCCTGCACTAGGAAATTACAGGAATCTTTAGAGGAACCAATATATTTTCCTGTCTGCAGTAAAAAGAGCTCAGTAGTCAAGAGGTTCACATAAACAATGCATTTATCATGCTGTACAAAAACTAGACAGTAGGAAGCAAAGCATACTATTATGTAGAAATTCAAGAAAAATTGTATTTATGGGTTTATATTGTATTGTGGTTGTCTGGTTGTCCACTTAAATCTTGAAGGTTCTGTCAGTTGAGTTTACTTAGATGTAACTATGCGCGTATTTATTTACCAAGCGAATATTATAGGCTGCCTCCGATCTTCCTGAAGAAGTTTCATTGAAACGTGTAGAAGGCTGGACCCATAACACATTTATATAAGGCTTATTCATTAATTATATTCATCATTATGTTCAGTGTACTGTCATGAGGAAATTGATGATAAATAAATGTATTGAGTCGATTGTATATAATGTATGTAATATGTGGTCCAGGGAGGTGTGATGCTGGTGGCACATTTAATAATGTTATGAAGGGAGCTGCTATTTTGATATGTTTTAGCAGGAGTAGTAGATATCATTTTATATGCATGTTTTAAATAGGATGTAGTGTCAATATACCTAAAATATGTGACTTATGTATTACTTTATGTGTGATGATATCCCTTTATCTTCTGGAGATGACACCTTAAAAGCCCCCTTGAGTATTGTGTGGTGTTGTGCCTTGTTTTGTGTAATAGGAGGATGGATACTTACCACAGATGCACCCCTTCCAGTCTGAACTCCTCCTAGCCAAGGCATGTTGATGGGGGTGCCTGGATTACTGTGGGTGTAAGGAGTGGATCCCTGCACAGCTGAGAGGTCATCACGTGTGTGTACAACCAAGAAATCATCTGGTCTGTAAAGTAGAATGAATATATACATATATATCAGACAGTCTTGTCATCAAATACCCTGTTTAGCTATGAAAGCATTATAGTATGATTCCTTGCAAAATAAAGGAGTCTAAATCAACAACACATAGAAATATTACACTACTGAATCCTCTGTCTCCGACATTGCCGCATTGCTTAAAAGCTTATGCAGCTCGTTTCAGTTCATGCTTTTTGCAGGGCTGTTTTGTTCTATAACCATAGTGTTGTGTCCAGCTCCATTGATCTTTTTTTTTACTGGCAACCCAACCGAGCACCATAATAGAGAGAAATGCCACAAAAGTATTTTAAAGTGTATTTCCACTTTTGCAGCCAAATTGGGATAACACCCATTTTATATTTGTTACATGTTCCCATTCAAGTAGAATAAGCTAAAAAATATTTTTAAAATGCTTCTTGCAGTTTAAATGGCTTTCATTTGGGTTAGTGTTTCTTGGCTTCATAAGGGTTAAAATGTCTACTTGTCTTCTCCTTCCTTGTAATGTTATACAATGCGATAGCAATCTATACAATAAACCGTTTTTGACTTTAAATTCTATTGGAGTGCGAGTGACTTTATACATACACTTATCTTGGATTGCAGAGGGATCTGCAGTCAATTTGGCACCCACCCAACTCTAAGGATATTATTCGGTCAGGAGTGTGATGGGTACACTGGATTTTGTATTCTATATTAATGATGTTAATGAGAGAAACACCATCGCTAGACTGGCCATACACTGTTCTATTTTTTTCGTTCAACCTGTGGGCTGAATGAAAAAGTAGAACAGATTCCTCCATTAACGCTTACGAGCATTGATGCACAAATCCCCCACTGTTTTCTTTGTGTTGCCGATTGGCTGCTAGCTCTGTTCGGCCAAGAATTATCCAACCTGCTTCTCTGGTCAGCTGATTGATGGATGCCAGAAAGAAGGGCGCCGACAGTGGCACCCACACTCATGAACCGAACTGTGTATATACTACATTAGTCTTTTCTATAAGGACAGGCCACTGTGAAGGTGCTCAGAAAAACCTAGATTTAGCCATGTTACCTGCTGCAAAAAAAAATCTAAAAAAGGTAAAAACTATTTTCTTTCTAATTATGTTTGTTATGCTGCGTGAATGGGTACACAAACATATAGAGGGGATTTCACCAATTTGAACCCAAAAGTGGAAATACACTTTAAGCTGGCTTCATCAAGAACCGGCTGACATTCTCTCAGTGGGTGTCACTGTCTGTTGCCTCCAGTCCTACATCCTTTGAATAAAAAATGGAAGGAGCTAGAACACTGTTGGCAGAACAGAGCTTACATCCAAACAGATGAAGGCATTTTGACAGCTGGCGGGACCGACTGTCAAAATACAATAGCAGCAGCAAGAGATTCCTCCCATCCATGCTGTCTACTCGTGTATAATAGTTTTAGTCTCTCTGCCCTTCAACTGTACCGATATGTGCAGAAAGACTCGCCTTCCTTGGTCCATCCCTCTCCCTTCATCAACATGTTAATGAAGTTACCAAATAAAACCTGCTTTTAATACATGCCTTAGTTTGGCTCTAGTGATGTCATCACTAGATCTCCGGTATGCAATGCAGGCAGATCATTGCTGATTGGGGATGGGGGCTAGACATAACTTTTTGAAAACAGCAGACTGCCCCACGTAAAGCCCACATGTAATCCTAAACCTCCATGATTGAAAGAAGTGAAATTCAATGAATGAAAGGTGCAGCCACTCTTTTCCTCCCTAGCTAGGGACAGTCAGACTGGGGAGCAAAAGAGCTAAATGTCGTCTAGCCAGGAAATAAAGTGGGCTTCATCTGAATTGCCGCAGCTTCCAATGCTTATAGTGCGCAGTGAAGTTAGAGTAAGCAATTTCAGTACAAGAGTGGAACCTGTACAAATGTGCAAGACTAAAGGGGAGGCTACAGTTCATGTTTAACAGCATACAGCAATTCAGAAGATTATTAAAATCAAAGAAATGCATACCCTTTATTTTCTGTTTCAAAGTCCTCATCAATCCAGGAGTAAACCTGGGTAGCCAGTATTGCAGACACGTCAAGCTCCTGGATATCGTGGCTAGACGCAATAGCAATGCAGTTTCTGTTGGCCTTAAAATAAAGAAAAATGCAGACATTCAAAAGTATGAAGTAAACCAATTATTCCAAGGAAATATATTAAAGTGCAGGACACAGGAGCATAGAAATATTCCTATATTCCTGCAAGAAGATGTCCCATAGACACACTCCTAAACCTTGTGGACGCCTTCACAGAAGAGTTGAAGCTGTTATAGAGGCAAAGGGTGGGCCAACTCAATATTGAAGCCTACGGACTAAGACTGGGATGCCATCAAAGTTCGTGTGTGTGTGTGTGTGTGTGTGTGTGAGATATATATAACCAAAACGGAGTATTGTAGTATGCAATGATACCTTTCTTATTGGACTAACAAAATATATAAAAGACAAGCTTTCGCATACTACAATACTCAGTTTTGTTTTTTTATACATCTCTCCTGGACTAATACGGCTTACCCATTTACACATACATACATACATATTACACACACACACAAACAACACACGCTACGATACCTTCCCCGATACCGACCGGAACAGTGCCGCAGGGGAAGATGGAGCCAGCTTACCGTGCGATCAAGAAGCTGGGTGGCGAGTAATGACCCGCATCCCGGCTTCCTGATTGCCCCGGAAGCCGACTTTCTGGCATCGTGCCACCCGAACAGCTGGCTCCTTGCTGATTTGCTGGCAGGCTGAGATTCCAGCCAATCAGCATGGAGCAGAGTAGCCGGTCATTACTCGGCACCCGGCTTCCCGATTGGCCGTGAAGCCGGCTCGATGCTGATTGGCTGGGAAATCCATATTTGAATAACTGAGCGCCCCAATTTCCAAGCTCTCAGGGTGCTCTGATACAGAGCTAGTTATGCATGCAGGCAGCTAAAGGAAAAAAACCTATAAAAACATTTAGCTGGTGGTTTATATAGTGTTGCCATTACAAGTATACTTGCCTTAAGAAATAGAAATGAGGTTGAAAATACATATCACTATATTTTGTGCAACACAAAAATACAATTGTTAAAAAGAACATATTACATAAGCTTTTGCAGAGTAGTAATATTGTCAAAAACAGAAGATACTGAACATACCTTATTTACTGCAAATGCAGTGATTATGTCAGACTCTTTGTGGATTATTCTTGCTCTTCCTCCGGAAGAACCCTGATCTGTTTCCGTCTGGAGACAAAGAATTTGATTCACCATAAGAAATATAACCTGCATAAATGTATGTGTGCTCATTGCTTGCACAAGTTTTAAAATCCAAGCCCCCACCAGATTGCAGCAGTTTAATTTGTTAATCTTTTTCAAAGTTTTAATAAAATAGGATATTCAAAGAATCATTTACAATATTGCTATTGTGATGGAGTGTGTTTAGAAAGGACTCAGATATATATACTTAATAAATATTTATTTAATTATAATCTGCGTGTCACAGATTGACACGCAGGAGGAAAGAAACACTGTTTCACCACGGCTCAAAAGGATCATTACACCAATTGATGTGATGTTTCTGAAGGTAAGGGAACGTTGGGGGCACAATGGATTTTTTGCGATGTGGACTCACTTAAATTCAAGCACTGAGGCCTGGTTCACACCGGCGCGTCCTGGGAATGCGCGTTTGCCGCGCGGCCTTATTTAAATGGGGTCATATCCATGCGGCAAAAAGGCTCCTGCACCATTGTGTGCGACACACAGTTTTTTTTTTCTACCTGGCTTGTGCGCGCTTTCCACGCGCGTAAATGCAGTGCAAAACCGCGCAACCTGTCGGCAATGTTTGGGGCTTCTACAAATACGCGATGATCTAGTAGGAAAACGTGTAAATTGCTGCATGCTCAGAACTCGGAGTTGTGAACCAGGCCTTAGATGCGTTGCAACAACAAACAACTGCATAATGCACACTAGTGTTATGAACACCATAATGCAGGTTCACTGGTGTGAATGGGCCCTACATGTGTTGGTGTGAATAAGCCCTTATTTGTTTTATTTTTTTAAATTCTTTAAAAATTTTTACTGTACTGTGAGGGGGGTCTTGGAAAATATCAGGGGCCTAAACAGATCCCTAATATTTCCCTTTTGAGATAGTGAAAGAGGCCGAGGACAAAGAGCCCTCAATCTCCTCTTCTGCGGCCTTCCACTTACTAACAGAGAAATGTTCAGTACAGAGCACTTCCCTGTTCATTCACAAACAGAAGTAATAGTAAACATGTGATGCATTGTTTACTAGCACTTCAGTTATGAATGAAGACAAGAGTGATCAGTACTGATCACTCACTGTGTTCATTCAGGAAAGGAAGGGATTGGCAAATATGACACACATATTTATTTATTACAGGTATTTATATATTTACCAACCCACTGCTCTTCTTCCTGACATCCAATGCTCTCGCTGTGTGCTGCCCCAGCTGACGCTCCATCCTCCCCTCTCTGTGAAGCCACAATGTGCCCTGATCTGTGTACTTCCCAAAACCCGCTGTCACCACTGATATGGGAGGGGGGAGAGCAGAATGCAGGCATAAAACAGAGAGGATCTGTGAAAGGCAGGGCATCATGTAGGGAGACAGAGCAGCACCAGTGACTGGAATGCCATATTTTTAATGAATGATTGTGATCAGCTGCTGACAACAGCTATTGGTTCAATAAAGTCTGGGGGACCTTTCTATCATAAGCTTATAGCAGACGGGAGAATGCAGCCATTGTTAGGCATACTGAGATGGCCAGCTGGAAGTATTTTGTTCTGCTGTATTCCTCACTTAAGTGGCAGGGAAATGGTTAAATGAACCATCAATGTAAAACAACAAACTAATGAATTTAAAACTCAGCCCATGTGTTTTTTTTTTTATTTATCAAAAAAGACCAGTTAACTTAGAAGACATCTCCCCTGATATATAGAATAAAAAGGCAGGGAAATGCCCCTTTTTACTTATACAAGAAATCCAACCATTCATTTAGCCTGCCCTCACCAGGGGCAATATTGCATTCATAATTATACCTGAAGAATAAAGCAATCTCGTATTGTTGTTATGCAGGATTTATAAAGTGCCAACAGCTTGTGCAACACTTTGCAAAATCAATACTACTTCCGTTTCAAAAAACTATTTGTAAATATAACAAACGAATAACTGATCATAACTTTCACAAACAGGATAATATTAAACCAAACCTCATTCGAAGATCTTTTCTTGGTAAAAATGTTCCTTATAAAGGTTTCTTGGATGCCCTCTTGTTTTACTAGATACTGCCAAAGCCTCTTTACTGGCAAGCTACTTGAGTGATTGGAACTAAAGAGTAAAAGGAAAAACATATGATGCATTGTACATTACATACTTATAAAATGTCAAAGTTATTACCAACACTGAACCAACATATTTAGTAGAAAACAGTTAACTAGCCAGGTGGAAAATTATTTCAAGGTGTGTACTAAAAGGCTAATAAAAATGACCTATAATCTACCAAGATGTAGAAACTACAGGGGACAGGGCTCCAGAAAAGAGCCCTATGAACCACAGTCATAGTTATAGTTATAAAGAAAGATCAGTGGTAGAAAAATAAATCTGATGTCCTTATCCTTATTTTTCATACCTCCAACTTAAGCAAAAATAAGAAGGCAACACACACACACACACACACACACACACACACACACACACACACTGCATGC
>NW_017306547.1:975041-1020546 GCF_000935625.1 Nanorana parkeri
ACACACACACACACACACACACACACACACACACACACACACACTGCATGCAGTTTAAATAAGTTGTTAAAAAAAAAAATCAGTTGTGTTATGTTTATGGTCAGTGTGTACCAAAATCCACAAATCTTTGTACGAGTTCGAGGATACCTTGTAGACTAGTATTTTCCTGTTTTTTCTTGCGTATACTACGTAGAGTATGTGCTCCATAACAGCCAGGGGCTTATCTAAAGGTGTAGCAGCCTATATGGCCAGTATGGGGCCTGATCAGAGGCTCAACTATACTTTAGTATTAAAGGATTACCACTGGAAGCAAATGGGCAGCTGCACCCAATGCCTGCCAGGCTACACTGCTCACTTCTTAGCAGTAGGAGTAGGAGAAGCCATCCATCGTGACATTCAGAACACTCGGGAAAGACAGACAGAAGTAGAAAAACAAAAAATGGTGAGAAGATGCAGAAGACACATTAGCAGGGATATGGAAAACCCAGCATACAAAGTAACGAAAGCAAGGTGACACATACGAAGAAGGCACGAAAGCAAAAAGACAGACATTCTGAGTGAAACACAAGTGCAAATTGGACACAAGAGCAGATACACAAGAGAAAACAGAAGGAAAAATAGAAAGATGCAAAAATAGACAACAAAGCAAAGGAATAAATCAGGAAAGAAATAAAGTGTGCCATGTGTACCAGGAGAAGTCAATGCCACCTCATGCACACCTACCCCTAATATTTTCATTTTTGTGGAGCATTTAGCTGCAGGAATACTAACTTGAAAGGTGTATTTGTTGGCTCCAGCAATGCTTTGTGTCTCAAGATTGCAGGTCCAGCAGATAGAGCATCCTCTGTACTTGGCATGGTAATAAAATCTTGTGGTGGACCGCCAAATATTTGAAGCCTTCGCAGGAGCACCTGTTCCCACCTCTGCAAGGTCTTAAGGGTGGCATGACAGAGGGGTGAGGCTACAGGAAGATCTGTAAGAATCAAAAAGACAATGACTACTACTCGTTTCCAGTTCAGCTACAGGAAAAATGGTCATTCAAACTAAGAGTATTGTTTTTAGGTGCACCTTCTCTGTACAAAGTTTGCTCCAAGCTTTCCAGTCTTATGCTTTGTTATCATGGGACTGAAACCTTTTTTCTGCCACAATCATACCAATAAAATCTATGAGGAATGGCTGATGCACCCTTGGCAAGAAGATTAGAGTAAGAACTTCGGCATCTTTAGAATATACAGTTTAGTACGATGGTGGCACCCGTGCAGGGGGTGGGGGGATGCGCTGCAGGGAGCCACTAGAAAACGAGGAATTAGAAACTTTTAAAGAAAAAGAGCAAAATCCTCCAGCAAAGGAGGGTCTCCTTAAAAGGAGAAATGTAAAAAACAATAGGCTTTAATATCACTTTAGTTTAGCAAGCATTAAGAGGTAAAACAAAAATATAATATTACCCATTAGGACCCATCTGAGCAGTAATACACAAAGATGGGTTTAATTTTTATACAGCAGAAACAGTTCTAAACTTACCTGAAAGTTCATGTCCAGCCAATGGGTAAAAACCTTTCAAATTCTGAAGGACAAATTGTACCATTGCAAGACGCATCAGAGCCCAGCTGAAAAGGTAAAAATGGCATATGTTAGGCTCAAGGAATTAAAAACGTGTACATAACCACAAGCTGGCATGAACAACAAACAATTACTATGTCGATTTATTAAGCACCATTCATCAGAATCCCTATAATGAGGTTTTAAAAAAGGGCAATAGATTGCAATAATCCCAGCTTTCCCATGTATCAGAGGGCAATGAAAACCACAATTATGTTTCTGATACAAAGATTATGTACAAATAAAATAAAAGCTTTAAAATGTAACCCCCCAAAAAAGTGTGTGTGTTTTCTGTTAAATGCCTACACAATAGAAAGTAACCCAAACATTTACAGCTAAAACAATGTCAATAAAGAGAAGGGAAGGAGTTAAAAAGGGCTGTATATTGAAATAACATGATGTTTGTACTTCCTATAAAATCAGTTTATTTTTTTTAGTTCTTTAAAGGGACACAGGATCAGATGCATATCAAAGACAAATGGGTTATACTGCTACCTTTAGGAGGAAGAGGACACTGGCAAGCAACGAATATGTTGGCCAATCAGGTATAACCTCTCCCAACATGCTTCAGTTCAAAGTAATAAAGATAGAGAAGATCACAGACAAACATGGGTGGATATGTATCCCTAATGAACTTCAAAAAACAAATTTAAAGTACAGAAATTCGTTTTTCTTTATTGTTTATTAAGGGACACGGGGATGTCTAAAAGCTGTCCAAGTGAGGAGTGAGCGAGGAGTGAGCAAGCAGAGACAGACAAGCAACGTGGAATTTATATGACTCATAGCTTATAAGAAGTTATGAATAAAAGGCTAGATGAACAAAGGCCAATCTAAAGAGAAGAGCCGTGGCTAAGGAAAGAGTACCAAATAAGAAACCTGTGGTTACAAATCAGATCACCAAACATATTTAAAAAGGAAAAAAAAAATGTACCTAACAAATATGGGCCTTACACAATTAGGGATAAAGTAACAGTTCACCAAAAAAGGTGGACCGGTAGAACACCTGGAAGGTCGGAGAAAAAGGTCCAAGTAGCAATGTGGTCAATAGAAGAAAAGAGAAAAATGTGTACAATAGCAAAACATCATTTTGACAACAGCAAAGCTTAGGATGCCCAACGGTTGTGTTAAGGCACATGTGTCAAACTCAAGGCCCAGGGGCCGAATCCGGCCCACCAGGCCATTTCCGATACTTCTACTTTCAGATCTAGCTATTAAGTCATTACTAAAACCAGTGATAAATCGAATGCACGGGCAATTATGATAAAGATTAGATACATTTATATATTCTTACAGGACAGAGCAGGGATGGCTAGAGGAAGGTCAAGTAGAATGCTAAGGATCAATAGGATAATCCTACACCTTGTTTTCAGGTAGAAAAATACCTTGGCAAGAAATATGCTAAAAACTTTCAATAGTCCTACCCAGGAACCCTTCATAGGGAAAGGGTACGAAAAATCAACAACCACTGTGTACAAAAAGGGGTTAGGAAGAAAGAACAGTAAGGAACAAAGAGGTGGAGGAAACTAAAGAATCTTCCACAAAGGGATTACACTTAGAACAGTAGAAGAAACATCCTCTACACAGCAGGTGCTACGAGGGGCCTTCGAGATTGCCCTATCCCCATGGGGAACCATAGCAGGGTAACAATATAAGATTGTCATTGGAATCCAGGGAAATACAGGGCTAGTAACAGAAGTATGCTTCTTCAGGAGGAAGAAGGTGGCACATACAAGAGAAACCACTTGACTATGGATATATAGGTCAGTCATAAGAAAAGAAAAAATACCAAGACAATATGGAGCTAGTACAACATGAAGGTAATACAGGAGGAAGACCAACTGAGGAAGAAGCTCATCCAGTATAGCAAGGGAAGTCAATATTATTATAATACAGGATTTATATAGCTCCAATAGTTTGTGCAGTGCTTTACAAGATAAGGAAAATGTTGCAGTTACAATACAGTTCAAGACAAGATGGTTAGGGGGGTCCTGTCCATGAGAGCTTACAATCTAAAAAGTTCCTAAATCTTCTTGGATGAGAATAAGTAGCAGCTCACAGATGCAGTGTAGAGGAGATCAACATCGAAAAAAGACCAAGGAGCAATTCCCTGGAAACACGTGAAGCCGGACAGCAATTAAACTCAAGGATACTTCTGATAAGATGGTCCCATAAGAGAGTAATATTTGCAACCAGGCAAGTCCAACAATAGCAACTGGACCAAAAAGACTAGTCAATAGACTAGTCCAGAATCCAGACTCTTCAAAAGTTGAGGAGAGAGGCCAAATAGATATGGAGAAATACTGTAGAATGAGCAAAAGTCCAGATAGGGTATAGGATCGCAGACGACAGAATCCTCATCTTGCACAAAGTATGAATAATGTGTAACTGACTGACCTACAGGAAGGTCTGCAACGAGTTCTCTATAGATGAAACCAGATAAAGGAGGCACTAGGGAGGACATAACAGTCCAAAGAAGTGCTATAGAAGTCTAGAGCTACTTAAGGACCCAGTATAGTCAGTTTCTCTTTTGGGAAGGGAAAAGCAGGAACGGAGTGGTAGAGACTTTGTAGACCCCAGCTCTCAGAAGAGAGACAGGGCGGAGGATAACTAAGCACTGCAAGAACCTAAATAATCCAGGGCAAACCAGATCGAGGTGGAGAGACACCAGAAAGGAAGGGAAGGGCAAATGAGCTGGATACATAAATTGTGGTGTCTCGAACAAACTTTCTCAACCAGGGTGCTGTATAATTTTCACACTGCATCATGCGCTACCATGATGCAGGGAGACTGGCTGACTGCACCGTAGAAACACATGGCGCTAAACCAGTACCTGTGCCCGGCACATATGCATAGCACCCCGTGGCAGACACAGCAAAGCAGCACCCAAACATAACCGAGCCTCCTCGATGTTTCACAGTAGGTATGGTGTTCTTTTCTTTAAAAGCTTAACTTTTTTCATGTGTGAACATGCTTCAGTTTTTATCTCAGCTGTCCAAAGGACATTCTCCCAGAAGTATTGTGGCTTTTCAATATGCATTTTAGAAAACTCTAGTCTTTGTAGTCTAGACTTATTATGTTTTTCTTTCAATAGTGGAGTTTCTCCTGAGTTTTCTTCCTGCTGTCTACTGTTTTCTTCCTACTTCTTTCTACTACTTTCCTCCTACTTTTACTGCCCACTGTCACTCAAAAAAACAACATCATATAGTGTGATCAGACACTGATGTACTTTGACTATGGAGTTCAGCTTGTAACCCTTCAATCTTTCCTTCGCTCTTTGTCCTCCATTCACAATATCTTTCTGTTCAATCTGGGGTCTATTTTCATCTTGTAGCAACATCCAGGAAGGTTGGCTACACTCCCAAGAACCATACCCTTTGTTTTGTCTGTTCCATGTTCAGTGTAGTGCACACATACCAAACAGAATAACTACTTTTACCCATTTACTGACTAACAGTCAGATGACATGCGTGATTCGAATGACAGAAAAATTTTAGTTTGAAATATCCCTAGGATTATTAATACACTTTCCTAGGGGTATAAACAGATATGTCCAAGGAATTTTAGCATATCTTTGTAGATTAAGCAAAATTTGATCTCTTTTCACACTTTTGTTGTGTTTGCAGGTATACATGAAACAATTGCTTTAAATTATCACTTTTGAAAAGGAATGAAGCATTGTTTCAATGACTTGTAAGGGAACCAACAAATTTGTCCAGGTCTGTATATCAGGATTTATAGTCTCACGTAGAGTCTTACATACATGGATAGGCATCAGGGGCTTGGTTAGACCAGAGGTTGTACAAGTGCTTTGAGTAGGAGAGTGCTCTGTGGCTAACTAACACAATACACACAGGGCAGGAAGGCGCCAAATGCAGAGCCCAATGCTCAAATGTTCTAAACAGGTTATCTTGTTGTTAGTGGGCCATGAGCTGGAGTGGCCCCCAGGGTCACTGAATTAGGAATATTGTATGTTGCCTACAGAAAGGCAACTTTAAAAAACACACCAAGAATATATTGTAACTACAAAAAAAAAAAAAAAAAAAAGTATGCTGTGTTCATGAAATGAAGCAGAAGGACCGTAGACACCTCAGTGATGTACCTATAGAGCACTCTACAGCTAACAAGCACAGCATAGTTGTACCAGAGAACGTGCTGCCCTGGGCAAAGCCCAGTGTCCAAATGTCACATTCCAGGTTATGTTTTCCCCGTCCATGGACATACCCACAGAGTGAGTATGCAGAGAATGGTACATACCCAGTGACATCACTCTGGACCTATAAAGTGCTCTGTGGCTAAGAAACCAGTATGCTGGGTGCCATGGGAGCACCTCAAGCAGAGCCCAGTGGTAACTTGACAGTGCCTCACAATCTTCAGTCCAACGGGGTCCAGACACAGCCTCCAAGGGGCTTCTGAGAAGCCCATCCAGAGAGCTGCATAGTGACCCAGCTCAGCAGCATAGCAATGAATCTTGGTTGAAGAAAATACATTGTTTATGAAAACGAAAAAAAAAATGTCTAGTAAAAATGGTAAAAAACTTTTCTCTGAACAGAATGATGGGAGTGCGAGGGGTTAAGCCTGATTGACTACCTTTTTAAATGCCAGCGTCCAATTCCTCCTAAAGGCAGAAGTATAAACTATTAGAGTATAAAATATTAGACAAAAAGGTAGTCTAGTGGTGGGCCAATTCTAATCATCAGCATCCTGTAATGCCATGCTATACCTATACGAATTAGGATTTGAGTGTTCCTGGATCTGGACTTCTGATAAAGAGCCATCATCTTCCCCGTCATCGCTTCCTTGACTGTCCTCTGAATCATATTCAAGCCTGTTTTGTGAAAGAGGCAAGAAAGGCTGAAAAAGAAAAAAAGACCAAATTATAAATGGTGTGTATTATTTTAAAGCATTCACACACTTGGAACTTTGTGTGAAGTTACTGACTTTCATCACTACAAAGGTGAAGGGGGGCACTCTTTGTGTCTGGAGGAAAAGAGGTTTAAAGCGCATTTCCACTTTCAGACAAATTGGAGAAAACACAGCTATATGGCTTTTGTGTTTCCATTCACACAGCATACCTAAAGTTGATTTTTAAAAAAATACTTTGCACTTTTAGATGTATTTGTGTATCAGGCCTTTGCAAGCTTCTGTATCAATGTCCAAGGCTGTTCCCATAGAAAGACTGGGGACACTCTGAGTTTAAGTCAAACATTGATCAAATATGGTTTACAACTAAAAACTATGTCTGCCAGCACAGTACAGATGGGGGTATCGCATACCCAATGCTTGCTATACATCAACATTTGAGGTTACGGCAACAATAAACTGCTCAGCCCCCCTTGCATTCCAGAGCCAAACTCAGTACAGAGAACAACTTTTCTTTCAGAATATGCCATGTAACGTGCATGCAATTATTAAAGAATAAAAAAAAGATATGCTATGAGAGACGTGTAACAAATATCAAATAGGCATTATTCCAATTTGGCTTCAAAAGTGCAAATACACTTTAAATTCACATATGGAAAGGCGTCTTCACAGTAAAAACTGTTATCATGTGATCTAGTTCTAGCCAATTCAGTTAATTGTTGTAAACAAAAAAAAAAACACACTGGATGCATTCTTATTGCACTGACTAACTGGATATTAACAATTTTAGGTAATAACACCAGAGATTGTTGTTCCATGGCATGACCAACTGCCCTAGGGGGATCAACAAGGAATGTTTTTTACACTATAACAGTATGCAGTCGACGCACGTTATAAGCCCAGTGCAGCCACTATTATTTTTTATAAACCAACATGGTTGTATATAAAACAAATTAGATAAAGGAGCTTTAGGGGCTAAATTTTAAGTAAACATTATTGGCATTCATTAAAATGTAAAACTACTGAAATAACTGACAATTATTTAGATGGGGGAAATGTGGGGTGTGAGTGTTAAAAATAAAAAAAAAAAAAAACACAAAAAAAACCCCCCCCCCCCGGGCGTTAACTACATTAACCCCTTCGTGACGGGAGACGTACAGTGTACGTCCCGTCACAAAGTGGCTATATGACTGGCCACGTACACTGTACGTGCCGAGTTATATTAGCCTCTGTAATGCTGGTAACTGCTGATTCTCAGCAGTTCCAGTCATTAATTAATGCCTCACTATTGAGACATTCATTAATGCAATAGTTTAGCTTTTTTAAAAGCTTCTTTCTTTCATGAATGAAAGAATGAAGCCTTTACATTCAGATACGGGTTCGCTAAATAGCGATCCCGTATCTGACTGAGAGGTAGCAGTGACTCACCTCTCTGCTATTCAGACAGCTGGAGAGCCTGGCCCGATGTTAAATGATACATTTCAACCACTAGATACAAAATGTATCTCTTGAGTGAAATGTATCAGTTTTGATCATCTAGGAACGATCAAAGACCTTAGATCTGATTCTGACATGCTGTCAGGATCAGTCTCTAAAGTTATTATTAGCTGTTCCTAAGCTTGGAGCAGCCTGATAATAACTAAAAATTGTACATATGAATTTTTAATAAAGGTGCATTTAATAATTGCATATTCATATTTTATATTCTTTTATATATACAAAGCAGTAACTCATACCACCTCATCAGAGGGCTCCATGTCAGATTTAATTTAAAAAAAAAAAGAAAAGAAAAAAAAAAAAAGACTACCTGAAATGGAAGTACTTTTGTTATGTGCTCTATTTACCTAACCTGCAGCACGTTCAGAATCCTTGGTCATATTAAAAAATGTATTTATAAAACAAAAGGTTAAGATAAAAAGATCTAAAATATCAATTTAAAAATATATAAGCTTAAAAAAACAAAAAAAGGATAAAACTAAAAATTATAGCTCCCTATAAGACTTCTTTTAGTTGGCATCTCATGTTGCCGGAAGAGAAGTGAGGATATGAGCAAGTTATTACATAAAGAGTTGCTGAAGTGCACAAATGCAGAAGCATAATTGCACAGGCAGTTCTATTAACAATTAACAATGTCGGAATTCAAAGGTTAAACAAATTCTGTACAGAATACACGCAGCTAAACGTCATTTTCTTTTTTAAAGTGGCAGACATATGTTTGTTTGCTCAGATGCACGTTGGTATGGAATGTGTGCATGCAGATAGAATGTGTTATATATTGTACGACAGTGGGCAATACTTTTAACAAAACCAAAATTAAAAGTCAATAAAATAATTGCTGGCTTTTTGGTTTTTGCTGGGTACTCTGGTAGCATGTGCGCCCGCTAAGCACTGAAAAAACCCCCACAAAACATTGTGCCCCCACTCACTCTACAGATACCTTGGCTATAAAGTAATCCCAGATGCTGAGCTCAGGAGGGATGAATTTTTCCCGGAAAATAGAGGAGCCCTGTTCCAACACTGGTGAACCAAAGGCAGATGGACTCTCTTTGGCCTGAAGTTTTGTAGATTTGTAGCGTTTATTCTGGTCGCTTTCTTCTATGGGAGGCGATACCACAACTGCAATGAATGAGACATATGAATATGCAAAGCAGACACTATAACAAAACACCCAACATTTAGGACAGCAAACCTATCCACTATAAACAAGTCACAAAGAAAGGAAAAATAACTGTCCAAAGGCTGTTGTTTAAGTATATTGTTTCAGATTATAGATAGTAAAAAACAAAAACAAAACCATTGCAAACATAGTCTTTATCAATGTTCAGTTAGAAAAAATGCCAACTTGAAACAACTTACCTTTAGAAAAGATGACCACTTAAGCTATAATACAACATTCTTTTGCATTTGGAAACTTCAAACTCAATCATAAACATGCACAATCTGCATGCACATGCCAAACATAAAAAGTGTAATGGTCAGTTTAGAAATAATACAAAAACACTGAGGGGGAAGCGCTTGCTGATCCATAACATCTGTCTTTCAGCTATTAGAAGTTACAGACTGCAGAATAAACTTTGATAGATTGTGTGTGCTATAAAAGAACACATTTTCAGATTGTCCTCCAGAATGCATTAAATAAAATCGAAAGAAAAACTACAGCTCAAAAACAGCAGAACATCACCTTCTCTTTGTGATCCTTTCACGGATATATATATATAGATCTATCTATATATAAGAGAAACTTGTGATTACATTGTCGATATCCTTGGTAAGAGAGACCTTAAGGCTAGGTTCAGATCTGAATGATCCCGGATGGGGTTACATCCTCATTGCAAAATCTCTGAAAAAAAGGTACATGTACTTTTTTTTGCGACACACAACGTGCAGCTTTTTTAGTGTTCAATTGCATGGGTGGAATCGCGGTGGGAAAGTGTGCGATCCGCCCGGAACTACTGGCGCGCCATTAGAAAATATTGGCACCACCAGCACAATGCACAGCAATCCACAGTTTGGTGCACGATTGCCGCACGGTCACGGATCGCGTACGTGTGAATCAGGCATTCAATCAGCTCCTAAACCAGGATTCTGTGGACTCTCAGATAAATTATCACTAAAACCAATGATTGTTTTTTTGCCATCTATAAAGGGGGGATTGTTGCCACTAACCAGCAATATAAGAAACATTCTTCCCACCGACAACCAGACTAATGGAGCATGAACTGTAGATACTAGGGATGCACCACATTTTAGGCCAAAAATGATACTATGGGCAAAACGCAGATAGTGCCATAACAGCCCGAAAATTCAGTGCCTCCACAGCTTCTCTCCCCCCACTGGACACCGGTCTGTGTGCTCTCTGATGACGCTGCTCTCCCCCACCTGTGTTGGCAGAGGCAGTGGGGATCCAATGTGATTCAGCCGCTGATGCTCAGCAAGGAGAAGAAAAGTTTTTAGGAGGCCGAGCGGGCAGTTCGGGGAGGAGAGAGCTGTCAGCGGAGGCCATGCTCTCCTCCCGCACTACGCCGCTCCTCTGACAGGCGAATCAGAATGGAGAGCGGGCTACAAGCACTCAGCGATCAGGACTGATCGCTGAGTGCTTGTAAATTACTGAGGTCGTAGCATGGAAGGGAAGGAAATAGAAGTTACCACAGCCAGACACTGATCAAAAAAAATAAAAACAACATTGCAGGGGTTTTGCCCTAACTACATGTAAACACTCTGAAATTGCAATTTAAAATAGTACATGCATGCATACTTGCAAAACTACTTAAATAGGTCTTATGTTTCATTCAGAAACTCTCCCAGCTGTTGTGCAGTGCAGGACCTGGAATTCTCCATTACCTCTTCGCTTTAGCTTTGCAAACTTTACAGCCCAGAGGTCATAGGCATTCCACACCTTCCTCTGAGCATGTCATTATGCTCCTTTATTTGAATAAGGGACTAAGACCAGCACTGAACAGAACATTTCGGCTCATACTAGTGCTGTTCTCCCTTTTCATTTGTTGACAACTGTTTAAAAAATAATAATACATAGATGACTAGGGCGCAATTACTGGCAAAGAAAAAAAATGGTTCCTGCAAAAGCACTTCCTGTGAGGGAATGATTACATCACTTTCCTCAGAAGGTGCCACCCCTTCTTTACATTCTACTAATGCTGATCAATAAACTAAGCAAGATGAAACGTGGAGGATACAAAATATGGATAATACAACATGGATCAGGTATTGTGTATGCATGCAATTTTAACTTGCGCATTCAGAGTGTTTGCATTAAGCAAAACAAATACTTTAGTTCTGCTTTAAATACCTATTGTTTCTATCTTTGAGCAACATGGTTCTCTAAAGTAATGTTTTTGTTAGGCCTCTATTCTACACCGCTTTTCACCTTACATTTTAAATAATTTCACCATGGTTAATTCATGTCTTCAATATGTTATCCTCCTATTCTTTCACCATTCTAAAATGTAAATGTCCTACAGTGCTCACACATCCACAGATTTTGGGTCTGATAAACTAGATTGTGAATTGAAGTGAATTGAAATCACATGAATTTAAGTAAAGTAAAGTAAAACTGATTTACTAAAGTATGGAGTGAAGCTAAAATCTGTCCAGGGGAATCTGAAGAAATAAACATTCTTAACATGACAAAGTCAGAAGTGATCATACTGTAGGTGCACTTCACTTGCCCTCATTTCACTCTTTAGACAAAAGTCAACACAAAGAGGGGAGTTTATCAAAACTGGAGCAGACAAAATCAGGAGCAGTTGTCCAGGGCAACTAAATCTGCATGTCTCTTCAGTTTGTTCTGTTAAGCTTCGAAAATGAGAGAAGCCGACTGGCTGCCATGCACATCTGCTGCAAATTTGGTCTGCTCCAGTTTTGATAAATTCCCCTAAAATGTTTTTCATCTGTAGAAAGCGTTACACTTTTCATTTCACATTATTGCTTTGAATGCAGCATTCTTGATATACCAGAGTAAAGCTCTTCCCCAAACTGGTTAATTTTTCCTAAGGGTTGTAGTGGTGGTACCACAATAAAAGGGCGGCAATTGTGCCGCTTCTGATACCACCACCATGAATATTTGGCAGCACAATTCTCCCCAGGTGTCATGCAACTATATAAAATGTGACCAATATAAAAGGTGGCCACACACCTTACAACCATCGCACGACTTTCGTTGTGCGATGGTTGTAAGGCGATTCAAATTCCGTACAAACTGCCCATCTTGGACAGGCAGATCGTACTTGCGATCATCGCAATTCATCCCCGCTGATGGGAGGGCATACAGATGATTGCAATGGTGAGCGGGCAGTGTGCGCCTGCGTGGCTTTCGTCTTGCGATCGTGCTACCAACCCGCCGAAAATCGTACGATTTTCAGGGGGTTTTCTAGCATGCTCGTGAGACGAAAGTCGTGCAAACTTACAGTATATGCGGTCGCACGCTGCCCATACACCTTACAATTATCGTACGATCGCGGGATCACCCGCAATTATCGGTCGATAATCGTCAGGTGTATGGGCAGCTTAAGTCTCAGCAGCACTCTTCCACATAAAACCTCCTAATAAGATTCAACGTTTAAAACAGAAAGGATAGCAGGATCATGGGATCCGATTTTAGATGTATTTTTTAGGTTAAGTTAGCTATTGGTTTTATAAGTTAAGAATCAATGCGTGTGCCAGGAATTTTATTACTTCACTCTTAAAATCAAGCCCTATTTTACTATACACTTATACATTTGTCTCCTTAACAAATACTGTGATTATTTTGAATTCAAAAGAACATTTGAGAATCTTACTGTGCCAGACTTACAAAATTTCTTTCATTCTTATACTGGTTTCTCAAAGAGTCAGACCATCCTAAACTGGTCACCATTGTTCACTAGTGGGCTAAATAGCCTTTACAATCATATCAATTTAGGAGACCATAACACGGATTACCTCTCCACCAAACTTTATCTTTACACACCATGGAGCCCAAGGCCTCATTTGCATGGGGCATGGAGCCTCACACAGTGTGAAAGACCATTTTTTGGGATATGCCTGGAGCTGCGGGAAGTGTGCAGGCAGCTCATGCAAGTCTATCGAGACACAGTAGCTGTGCACCCTCACATGCTGCTTCCCGCAGCTCAGAGTTTTGACAGACACGCACAAATGGTGCACGGACCAGTATCCATCATGTATGTGTGACAATAATGAGGTTTGAGCAGGGGCGTATCTGCCGCGAGGCAAACAAGGCGTTTGCTTGGAGCGGCAGATTCGCTGAGGGCAGCGATGCTGCCTTGCCTAGGGCAAAGCTGCACATCTCCCCCCCGGGCTGACCCGCCGATTCCCGTAGAATGCAGCCTTTCTAGTTCAAATTACCTCAGGCTACCGAAAATTTTGTTCAGGCATCCTCAAAATCCTGCACCAGATATCTGGTCCCTTTGATCAAATCCGATTGTTCATCTAAAGCTTTCCCTAGGGCTGGTGTGGATTAGCTTTGATGATCTTTTACGTTAGGTGTAGTAAAGAGCTAATACCACAGTAATTATCCTGCTCAGTTCAGCTAATTCCCGACAGATTGCCTGACAGATTAGGAAGGAATATGTGGTATCCCACTCAGTCATAAAAGGAATTACCATATTAACCCAATTTTTATCATCCAGAATCAAAGGATATAGTAAAATGAATCCAATAAATCGCTTCTGCTCGTCAAGGGAAATCCACACATATCAATCACTATGGGGTACGATGATCAGAGTCCTAACAAGCCACATTAACCCTCCTGGGCCAGCCATAAAATTCACACACATGACCTGAAGCTTATTTCCTGACACACAATAATTTAGGGGTTATCAGACAGTAATGTAATGTAAGAATATTAAACTATGTTGATATGTATTAAATTGACAGTTTTGGAGGAGCAGAGAAGGACATCATAAAGGCTTAGCCCTCCTGCTCACCCTCCTCAGCCTTGCCTTATGGGCTAGCTCCATGACATCCCCCAAAGTATTGACAAAAAATGGCTGTGCAGGGCAGTCAGGAAGTTCTGGTAACATCAAGAAGCTCTTGTAAGCTCAGAAGGAGAAGTTAATGTAACACCCAAAAAGGAGTTCCCCTTTAACATCAAGAATCTTTTCCAGCATTCAGCTGGACTGTCAGAACTTAAAAAACCCAAGACTTGTTAAGTACTCTTTTATTCCTTTTTATTTTACCAACATTATATTTGTCTCTCTTGGTTAACATTTTTTTCTGTATATTTTTCCTGCACCGTTTCTTTTATGGACATTCTTAAAAATTGTTAAGCTTATCTCTACACTCTAAATAAGAACTTAAAGTATCCTTGTCTCCATAAAGAGTGCTACTGTATAGTGAAACCTGTCACTTTCCTGTCTGAAAGGACAGTGGTATCATAGGCTTTAAGTTTTTGATTTGTAACAGCATTTGCCGAGAATAGTGCATATTCTCGTTAAAACATGTGGTGGCAGCTGCTGTATTGCGTATAAAGGGTTAACTGCTGAGTTAACAAGCCCTAGTGATGATAGCTCTCAGTCTGCTGGACCGAGATTGTTGTCCTGCGAGCTGAGAAAACTCTGTGCAGGTGAGGTTAGGAATGGTATTGCCACATCCTTGCAACAGGTTGGTTGGTTCGTATCTGCGTATAGACACGTTAGTGATGTACAGTGGGTTCAGACCGGTGCATCCATCCCAGTATGCACCTGAGGCCGTATGCACCTGAGGCCATATGCTGTTTTTGCGCAGCTGTCAAAACTAGGAGCTGCGGGAAGCCTCGTGTGTGCATGCACAACACCTGCATCTCCATAGACTTACATGCTACCCAAAATCTCTTCCTTCAACTTCAGATATCATATATGCTACATAATTGTAAAATACATGAAAACTGTAAAAAGGGAGGGTATAAGCCCCTCATAATGGCCCCATGGCAAAGCTACATCTAGAAGGTCACCCCCCCCCACCCCCCCCAAGTTTCCTTAGAGGAGAATTATGAGTTGAGTAAAATACACTCATCCCCATAATTAGAGCGGATGTGCGACACTGAAGCTGTCAGACATTGGCTGTATTGATCGGGAACTGAACGATTACATACCACTGATCACTCACTTGCCAATCATCTCCCTGCAGAGAATGGTGACTAAGTCAAAGCTCCTCGTAGGGATTCCGCCTCTCTGTTCCTCCAGCTCTGTCTGTTGTCCGGATCTGTCCCGGCTGCCAGAATATAGTGGGCAATAACATGCTATATGCCGAGTTTTGGGTTATTAGTATATGTCCTCCTATGGCCCTAAAGAGAACTATAACAACAACAAAAAAGGGTTGGGCCACTGCTCTCTTTTAGGAAGATGATGTGTGTAATCATCACATTTAACATGTTCAGACCTGCTTGTGGATCCTATGGCTTCAGCAGAAAGCAACCCCCCCCCACCCCCCCCAAGTTTCCTTAGAGGAGAATTATGAGTTGAGTAAAATACACTCATCCCCATAATTAGAGCGGATGTGCGACACTGAAGCTGTCAGACATTGGCTGTATTGATCGGGAACTGAACGATTACATACCACTGATCACTCACTTGCCAATCATCTCCCTGCAGAGAATGGTGACTAAGTCAAAGCTCCTCGTAGGGATTCCGCCTCTCTGTTCCTCCAGCTCTGTCTGTTGTCCGGATCTGTCCCGGCTGCCAGAATATAGTGGGCAATAACATGCTATATGCCGAGTTTTGGGTTATTAGTATATGTCCTCCTATGGCCCTAAAGAGAACTATAACAACAACAAAAAAGGGTTGGGCCACTGCTCTCTTTTAGGAAGATGATGTGTGTAATCATCACATTTAACATGTTCAGACCTGCTTGTGGATCCTATGGCTTCAGCAGAAAGCCAGTGACACATGCATTTAGTCACCATTATCTGCACTAAAATGAATACTTAAGAGACATTAACAAGAACACTTTTAGTAAAAGGGAAAAGCTCTGTCACACTGCAACCCAAACCAAAACCTACATGTAAAAGAAACCAAAATCTAAAAATACACACATTCTTCCAAGCATAAAGCTGTTGAAACTGAAAGTTAGTAAGATAAGATTTAATAAAGATATCAAGCAAGAGTCCATGGATTTCTAACCGTTTATTCCAAACACAGAAATTACCTGAACACTGTATTCTCCATCAGTATTGGATGTCCGTATTGCCAAATATATCGCCAGTTCCACCTCAACCTTCCTCATCTAATGCTGTATAAAATTTGATTGTACTTAGCAATACTGGTATTCAGTATATCACATTAAATATTACAGTTGAAGGATTGAAGGATCTCAGGTTTAAACAATTAGAAATCCATGGGAAGGATTACAAAAATGCAGCCTTATACAAAAAAAGAAAAAAGTAAAAATAATAATAAAAAAAAAAGTAAAATCACTCTAAAGCTGGCCTGTTTCTTAGTATGCAAAATCAGGTTAAGGCCTCAGCTAAAATCTAAGTCCTTGCCTGCAGAACTGGGAGGGCTATGAGTACTGATGGCAGTAAGGGCTTTGGAAAAGCCAACACATTCCATGGAGAACACAACTACCTGATGAGGGCTGGGAATAGAAAAGTATTTCCCTGCCAAAACAAAACAAACAAAAAAAGAGAAGTTCAGAGCATGTGATGGGTTGTCAAGGGTTTAACAAAGCAAGGAAGCAGCACATTATAGGAAGTCTGGGTATTTATAATGACTGCTTCATTATAATAAAGATTCTGATCTGCTACTCTTAAAACTAAGCAGTTAAGTTTATACAATACACATTTATTACCATTAATACATTAGGAAAATGATATTCAGACTACCAGGAAGCTACCTCACTTAGCACAACCCTGCAGAATAAAGATAATGCTCTTATTCCACCTTATACATGAATGAAGAGTGCATCCTTACTTTATTCAATAAACGGATAGCTTTTCAATCATTTAAAGAGCAAGATATCTTTATAATGAACATGCGTCAGCAGACATATAGAGCAGCACCCAGGAGGGCTTGCATGAATATTCACACAATTTGCAGAGCTCCTCAAGAGCTCTAAAATTGCACACATTTCAACCAACTCCAGTTGTTGAATGCGCAGGACAGCCCTTATGTACCCCACATCATAGTTATTGGCAGATAGTGAGGTACAGCAAGTGGGAGAGGACAGACCCATGCTCTTAGCAACATAAGCCGTTTTCAAATTTGCATACCAGAAAGCCATG
This sequence comes from Nanorana parkeri, assembly GCF_000935625.1. NCBI lineage: Eukaryota > Metazoa > Chordata > Amphibia > Anura > Dicroglossidae > Nanorana > Nanorana parkeri. Next base: position 992,215 of record NW_017306547.1, read on the forward strand.
TGTTTTTGGGTGATCAAACCAGTTATATGATGATCTAAGCATACGACTCTGGGTGACTGCTCTACATGCATTGAGACAGCTTGGAAAATGTATTGTGAACCAAGGTTTATTACAAGTTATTCCATCATTCATTACATCGTGGAAGGGCTTTGCCATAAACCTGTTACAAAGTTGAGCTTGGCCTTTTCCGTCTTCCTGTTGGTCCTTTGATGCGATAAGCATCCTAACAGATCCATAGGAAGGCTTGTGGTATGGGAAGAGACTTGGCCCAGCTCAACTTTTACAAGACTTGATCTGTAAATCTCTTCAGCTGACTTTATCTTTGGATACAGTATTTACTATATGGAGATGTTGTTTTTTCCAAAAGGTAATCCATACTTCTATTTTTTTTAATTCTCTTTTAGGGCATTTGCTCAATTTGATTTTAAGTTAAAGGGAACAGGTCAGGGGCATTAATATCCATCATAGCAAGGGCTCCCATTGTCTGACTCCTGAATGCAGTGCTAGGTCTGAGGCAGACATGGTAATAGACACGGAAATATGATACTTATAATATACAACAGCTATCCTGACAGGTTCCTTGTTTACTCATACTGCCAATAAGAATATCCCTAATTTGTATTAAGGGAGTCAACATTTTTACTGACATAGGATTCCAAACACTAGATTGGACTTGAAAATGATTAGATTGGTAATACCATATTCAAACTGGATTGTGTTTTTACATTTTTAAGATTCTAGCAAAATTCTCCTAGCATATCCAAGCAATGTCGACTAAAGAGGGTAGAGGAGAGAGACATTTATTAAAATACCAGTATGCATAAACGTACAAGAAAGAAAGAAAGAATACATTGCAGAAGCATTGTAGTTTAAGCATTTCTGACACAATGATAATATTAGAGCTGCAGCTAACGATTATTTTCAAAATCGATTAGTTAGCCGATTATTACGTTCGATTATTCGGATAAAATACATTTTTTTTAAAATGGCTCCAGTGATGGGACTACTAGTTTGTATTGAGATTGTAGTCCATCACAGGAGCAAATTTGGAGCGGTGGAAGTAAAAAAAAAAAAAAAAAGTGTGGTGTGCAATATAGTGAAATGAAGTGTAAAATTATAGAGCAATGAATGCAGAATGGCACAGGCTATAGAGGACTACAACACCCAGCACTAGTACATTATACAGCACAATACCACCAGCTACAGAGGAGTACAACAAATCCCAGCAATAGTACATTATAGCTGGCAGTATTCTGCATTGCGCTGTATAATGTATTATTGCTGGGTTTTCTAGTCCTCTATAGCTAGTGGTATTCGCCATTGCACCACTGTATAATGTATTATTGCTGGGTTTTGTAGTCCTCTATAGCTTGTGATATTCCGCATTGCACTGTAATGTATTATTGCTGGGATTTGTAGTCCTCTATAGCTGATGGTATAATATACAGCACAATGTACCATCAGCTATAGAGGAATACAAATTCCAGCAATACATTATAGAGCACCATGTGGGGGAGGGAAGTGCAGGCTTACCTGAGCAGTCTTCCAGAAACTTGCTTCTGAGATGGGGCCTGTCTATCGGCGGCTGTCATCCCCCCACACCTGCACCTCCTTACTTCTCCCCGCGTCCCTGTGCCGATCGTGGATGTGGGCGGGCGGTGAGGAGATGCAGTGTGTGGATTGTGGATGTGGGAGCGGGCGGGTCTGGCAGCGGCAAACGTGAGGTGGGGAGGAGGTGCGGCGCACAGCGTGTGTGGAGCTGTGAAAAGGGCCAACTAATTGGAAGCCGATTAATCGATGCTTGAAAAAGTTAACAACTTTTTCAATAATAAATTATGTCGATTAGTTGTTGCAGCCCTAATAATAATAAATATGCATTTAAAAGAAAACCAACCTGTGACAGGTTTAACAGGCATCTGCCCTCGGCATGGGATTCGTGCTCCTCCTCCATAGACTGCAGACCACATCTTGTCATTCAGAGGATGAGCAACAACACAGAATAACTCCTGGCTGGAGTGAGTGGCCAATCCATGACTGAACAGACTCAGGTAGACAGCCGTCAGAATTTCACACAGCAGAATAGTGAGCCCCGGCTGAGCTTCCTCTCCAGCAGAATTCAACAGGCGAATTAATGAAGATATTCCTATGTGAGAGAAACACAGCTTATTTTCAGTCTTCTTTATTAAGACAATGCATAGTGGTTTTGTATACATTTTCCTTTATCTAGCACAAAACAAACTAAGACATCTTTAAATATGTAGACAAAATATATCTAGAGCTGCAGCTAACGATTATTTTCAAAATCGATTAGTTAGCCGATTAAGGCTCCTCAGCCTCCCCCTAGTGCAACACTGTCCGTTCTTGCGCCAAGCAGCCATTCAAAATATGCTGCCTGGTGCCGAGTGTCAGCTTGAGGTAGAGTGGGCTCCATCCATATGTGCATTGCTTACAGCTCCCTCGCATGTCCTGTAGAGGTGCCTGGACCGGTGTGATGTAACATACTGGCTCTCGGCACCTCTACAGGGTGTGCAAAGGAGCTGTTGAGCACTGCACATATGGATGGAGCTTCATCACAGTACAGCAGCCCACACCAGACCCCAAGCTAAGGATCCACTCCAGTTCTCATAAGGTAGGGAGACTGGGTGGATCTTAAAAAAATTACAAATTCTTTTTTTTGGAGTGTTAATGTGTGTGTGTGTGTGTGTAAGATTGTGTCTGTGGTTGTGTGTTTTTTAACACTAGTTCAGTGCGTTAATCGCACAGACACATGCGATTAACGCACTGTACTTCGCAATTGCACCTACCACACCGCATGGCCCTGCATTCCATTGCAGTGCAACTTGGGTCACAACTTATTGACCAAGGACAAATGTGGGTCCTGAGGTTACACAGGTTGAGAACCACTGCCCTAAATCATGCCCCTTAATCCGATCATCTTCTTCTTTACTGTTTTCAGCTGTCCCTCCAGCACTGGTGCGGGTCTCCGATCCAGTGCCGACTCCTCTGTCCTCCTCTTCTCCGATGTCCAACGCAATCTGTGCGGGTGCACGCTGCTCTATAGACTTACCTTGTGTCTCTCCTCCTCTCCTGGCCGAACATCTGAAGTGCGCATACGCCCGCCCCAATATCTCTTGCGCCCGCCCGAGACTCTTCAGATGTTCAAACTGGAGCGTGCGGTGAAGACACAGGTAAATTTAAAAAATGTTTTTGCATATATCTACTGCTTGCTAGCAGTAGATATATACAAAAACCGCTGAGGCTTTAATAACCCTTTAAGCAATTCAAACTAAACATAAGTTAAAAAAAACAGAGCCCATGAAATACAGTATCTACAGCTTCTAACCGATGTTTTCTAATGAATAATGTATTATCATCTCAGTATTTCTTGCCTGTATGGCCAAATATATTTGTGGTTCAGTCTTTATTCAGGACATGTAATATAACCTCATCTCAAACCCACTACTTGATGTCTGCTCTGTCAGTATACACCAAAACAAATAGCCATAAGACTATCACAAATTACGATTTTACACTGACAAAATACAAATACACAGATAAAACTATTTCTTCCCCATTCACCTTCCTGAGAGATCTTTACTTACCAATGAAAAAAAAGTGATGGCAACAGGGGACAACTAAAACTGAGCGCTTCTCATTGGTTCTATTGGTCAGCACGGTTATCCTGATGCTCACCATTTCCGAGTGAAATTTAAAATACAGAGCACGGGCAGTACACCGTCGGAGAGGAAGGAGCCAAAAGGTGAAAACAGCAAGGGTAGAGAGAGGGGGCCAGATTGGAGGGGGGGTAATTCCATTTTCCCAAATTCACCTGGGAAAGTGTATTTACCCTTCAAATGAAAAGGGGAACAGAGTCAAAATTGTCAGCACATACTAGACAGAGATCTACACAGCTCTTAGAAACCAATAAACATTTTGTTTAGAGTACCTGGCCAATGAGTGGGCGATGTGTTTGGTATCACTGCTTCATCCAGACTTGTTGTTCTCATTGGTTGTCTGTGAATAAGCAGCACACTCTGGTACACCATGCCTGTGAATGGATTAGTCTGCATGGAGGCACTGAAACAAAAAAAGACATAACATTGACACATTACTGGTGTTCCTGATCTAGAGCAAAGTCGGTCTCACTTGCATGCTGCAGAACCCAGGCTGCTACTTACAGGACTGAGTCAACTCCATGCAGCTTAGTTGTTTGCACAGCAGTGAACACAACCAAAAAATGTACACAGAAGAACAGAAACATTCTAAAGAATGTCTGAGTATGCCCAAGCATATACATGTCGTGGCATTAGACCAGAAATAGTACAGTAACTAAAAAAATATATTATAAAACAGGACTGTGGGAATGTAAAACATTTTTTTAGAAAAACTTCCTCCAAAGTGCTAAGTAGCGCTTCTCATTAGTCAGCATGGCCACCTGACGACGCTGACAAACGAGCGCTTGCAATTTGCGAGCGAAATTCAAAATACACAGCGCAGGACAGCAGTACTCGCACTCCAGCCGGCTCCCCACGTAGGGGCAAGAGGGGGCTTGGCAGTGCATTGAAGTTGATGGTGCCGCAGCCAGCCCCCTGCCCGCAATGCGGCACATTAGCGTTCTGGTCCAGTGCGATCTGCAAAAATGCTGCAAGCACTATTTTTGCAGATTGCACTGGACTGAAACTAATGTGCCACGCATTCGGGCGCTTGCACTGCGGGCGCCCCCTCCCGCATGGAGTTGGCTGGAGTGCAATACAGTGTGTTGCAGAGGCTGACCGCTCTGGAATGGTGTGAACGGGTTCTAAGAGAGTTTTTGCTGCCTGGCTATGACAATATGGCACACAGTGGAATGGCGGCAGCACTCAGCACACACACACAATGTCCTACATTTATTTGCATGCAGATGGTGGGGCAGGGTTTAATTTTTTTACTTTCCCTTATTTTTTTAAAACATTTTAAATTTGTATTATTTTACTTTTTCTTTTTGTACCTAATATTTTATTCTCTTTATGGAACCTGCCCTCCAACACAGAACAGATCTTCTGCACAGTTCCTGACAGCGGAGACAGGTGGCGCTGTGATGACACAGAGCAGCGCGAAGAATGGACATCTTTCGCTCTGCTCCCCACTCTCCATACTGAGCTTATTTGCCATGATCCCGAATCCCTGCCAGAGGAGCGGAGGACCCTGACAACCACGGTAGGGAGGGACAGACAGGTACAACTGATCTAATCAGATCGCTTGTACAAAACGAGCGACGGCTCCATGCTGTACATTTAGCTCCGCTTGCCCGAAGCAGGGGTAAATGTACAAGATAACTACTCTCCCGGCGCCCAGAACTGCATGTCCCGGGCGTCGGGCGATAGGAATTCCACACCCGTTATAAAGCTTTGCCTTGTGTGATTAAAAATATGTATTAGCTTGATTTTTGAAGTTTAGTTGGTTTATACAACATAACAGAAGTTTAAATGTACTGTACCTGTTGACTTGCCCTCCACAAAGGCACTGATATATACAGGCAGAAAGGGATGCAGCCAGAGTATGCATGACATAAATCTGGAGGATAGACAGTAAAACATGTCTGTAATATTCTCTAAACAAAAGTCTCTCACACCAAAAATAAACAGATGAAATATCCAGGCACTAATACATTAAGTCGGAGCTCTAGTAAAATTTCAATATTTGAAAGCAGAAAGGTTATGGAGTTGTCCAAAACTTTTCAGATACTGGGACTTCATATTTCAAATGATAAATATGGATTCCCATCATTTATTACACAACATTTAGACCCCAAGATGGGTATTTTAGCATTCCTACCAGAAGAGACATTTCCAGAAGTGTTTCAAAGTGCAAAAATGGATCTCCTCCAATTCACCCCACATTTACCAAGAGGAAGGGAATATACCGTACTAGAAATGGAGAAGCTAACATTCCAAAAAGAGGTTCACCACATGAGTTCACCAAAGTTTGGGAAAACTGCCCCACATAACCTTACATTAGGCTGTTATACTAGAAGGCACATTAAGAACATATATGTACAAGAGTAGTAGCCAGACCCTGCGTGCTTTGGGAGGAGTTGTACTAATTTGACCGCCACACAAACCGATTAGTATCATCCACAATATTTTATTGCGGTAATGACAATGTAGTAAGTTGGATTCCAATCACTAAGCCTGCAGCAAACTGCTGAGCGTATTTTACACTTAACTGCAGATATATAACCATTTATTTCATTAATGCTATTTTTTACAAATTGAGTGGGAAAATGGTGTATGGGTTCTGTGGGTGGAAGTGAGAGATGGAGTTTGTTATTTTTCTTTTCTGTACATTTTTTTTAGGTGTGTCATCAAATTGGGAATATTATTCCCAATAAAAATTACTTGATTAAAAAAGATAAAAATGAACGGATACCTTGTTGTTTTGGATATCAGGATGAGGTGGTGAATCCAGATTTATTATGGCGTGTAAGATATCGTGAGTTAAGTTGCTCAGGTGTTGTAAAGGATTGGCTACAACAGTTTTGGCACTTGCTGTGCAAGCAAAAAGGAGTGGGACTGAAGTCTGCTCTGTCTGAGGATTGGAGAGCAGTGAGCTGTCCTGAAAGAGAAGCAAAAGACTGAGTATAGTGCAAAACCACATAAGGAGTACATACATTAGTAAAATCAATTACAAAGACTCTTTAATAAATTCAGATCCAATATACTTGTATCAGAATAATCTTGGTCTTTAGAGTAAAAAAAGTACACAATACACAAACTATTCAAGTGATTAATGGGCAGCTTGTAAATTAAATTTAGGGCATTGCATGATTAAAGTATGCCTAAATCCAAGAAACAAAAATGTAATATAGTGCAGCTTACCAGACCCTTGGATGTGGTGGCTGCATTCATGTCCTTTCTACTCTTATTTGGACCTGGTGACACATAGCCTGTCCTGAGGTGACAACTCTCACTCACAGTCCTCTATGAATAAGCAGTGTTGTCACTCTAGGGTCACCTAATTTCGACTACAAACACCTTCCCCGTTCTCATTTCAATAACAGATAGTCTGCAGTTCACAGAAGACTGATGGGGAAGCTGATAACACTGCTTGCGATTTCAGTTTAGTCCACAGGAAGATAACAATGAATCCAGATTTCTAGCAGACCTAACAGGTGTTCTTTTGTGCGAGCAAAAATAATGTACTTGGTCTGCATCTGCAACATCTAAAAGTTCAATAGAATTAAGGCTGGTTTCACATCACTTCGCTGAGGTAATGGAAGTTAGGCACGTTGGTGTGTTGTGGTGTCACTCAATTTGAATGGTACCCCAAAGCATCCTCAACATGCAACGGCATAGAAACACATTACTGTACATTGTGATGTGTTGGAGAAAAAGTTTGTGTGTTCATTCATTCAAAATAAATTTGGTTGTTTCCACAAAACACGTGTGTGTGTGTGTGTGTGTGTGTGTGTGTGTGTGTGTTCACGTAATGCAGTGGAGTGGACAGGTGTGAAAGGGTCCTGAATGGTTTAACTTTTCAGAAAACACTTGCAGCTCAAGGTAATGCGCTTGTGTGCCCCGTGTTCAGTATTAGAACATGTGGCATTAATTGAATGGCATTGACTGATGTGATAGATGCATTTCTTCTATAGCTGGTGCCCATCATCTCTGGAGCTTCTGGATTAAGAGCAGCAAGCATCAGTTATTGAGGTTTAGTAGGAAAAGCTACTGCTGCTTCTGTCAGAGAGAAGATTCTTCTTTTAATTTCCCACAATAATCTTATCTGATTTGTAATAGGCAAAAGGAATAAATCTACTTTAAGACAAAGTGATGAGTGAGGCCAAGCGTGGGAGAGGTGTAGCAAGGAAAGATATATGAAAGGTGTTAATGATGACTTGTTATCAGAAGCTGCAAGTTCCAAGGCCATCATCCTGATCCCTATCTTCACTACATAGTGAATAACTGGAAGAAGCATGCAGGGAGGGAGATCAATTTTTTAGACTTCACTGAATATGCTTGTTCCAGGTACTGTACTATGTAGTGAAGCAAGATGACTGCACCTTTAAAAAAACATAGCAAAAAAAACATGGCGTCCAGAGCCTAGCCTCACATTTTCGTTTAAAGCTGAACTCCAGGCAAACTGCTCAATCCACAGCTAAATGACATAGAAGGCAGTAGTTTTACCTGAAAAGGATTTTTAATGCTTTTGTTCTAGTCCTGAGATTTACAAATAAACATATTAGAACTGCCAGGCTAGTGACCTGGCTTTTTCCTACTGCACTTGAGCAATGAAGCTAGGTCATCTCTCTGCCAATAGCGTGTGACTGGTCAATGAAGGAGCAGCAGCAGACTGATGAGCGAATACCTCTCTACCCTTCTACAGCCTGCATGTCCATGAATGTTCTATTTTACAGGGGATTACAAGAAGCATATATCAAGTAAGCGATGTCTGGTCAGGTGCTTACATTAGTTACATTTAAAAATGGAGCCAGCTTCCTGGCCAATCAGGAATCCAGACGGTGGGTAATGACTAGCCGCCCGGCTTCCTGATTCCCGAAGCCGACTCCATGCTAGTGGAAGTACCGGTATCGGTACCGGCAAGTACAGAAATATAAATATCGGTCCTAGTACTCGATACTGAAAAAACGGTACCGGTGCATCCCTAACTTTTAATGCATATGCAATTGCATTACCGGTGCCGTTTATATGTCTACCTGGAGCAAAGCTTCAAAAACAAATTTAACCCAACACTAAAAACAGTATTGTATGGGTGTGTATAGCTCCTTTATAAAGGAACAGAATAGTTACACTAAATCCACAATTTTACTCAGATGAGGAAAACTAGCTATTAATAGTAAATGTTGAGCTAATTTTCTACACAAAAGAACAAAAAAAATAATGATGTAGTTGGTAATGCATGTAGCAAAAGAAAAATACCTGTTGTGACTCCTGCAAAAGTAGTATTAATTCCATACGTACAGAGGCCAGACCGCCACCATGAGATCCATGAAGTATACAAAAACTGAGGAACATTCTTAGCAATGACTGAAACTTCAACAGCCACTGACGTCTCTCAATGAGCTCTTTCCTCTGCTTTGACGTGGTTTGATCAGAAGAGTCATCCAAGCTATCCTCATAGGAATATTCAACAGCTCCCACCGAGCTCAGCTCTTCCACATTAACACAATAATCACAAATCTTTTGAAGAGCAACAACTGCTCTTTCCAGCCAGCTATACAGCTGATACCTCAGTTTGCCACCATCAACTTCATAACCAGTGGATAATGTCCGCAGTTCCCCAGTGAGAATCTTTAGGCAAGCTCTAAACTTAAGCTGGACAGCGATTACATCTTCTGCCGGACTGAGAACATCATTGTCATCAATGCTACAGGATTCTGAGTAACTTGTACTGGTCCTCACTTGTTTATCGCTTTCTGCGTTTTGTGAAGGTTTTACATCCTTCATGGATAACCCAGTTCCCTCAGATTCTTCATCTGTCTCACTATCCCATTTTAATTCCAAAGGCTCATCTTCAATTACCAATGACGGATGGCTCCAATCAAATAAACCTTCAGAATGTGTTTGTTTTTCAGAGGATGAGCCAGATACACCATTGACCATGGAGTTTGACCAGTCAAAGTCACAAGCCGAGTCTTTCTTTTCCCCCACTAAGGGAGACACAGGTGTGGATACTTTAGTAGTATCTGCCAAGCTTGACGTTCGAGGCAAAGGCTTGGATTTCTTCACTACTTTGGGCATTTTGGATAATACTTCAAGGGCTAGCATAGGACATCCAGCTTTTAAATGAGCATGTGCAGTGGTGAAAAACAACCTTCTCTCACTTAGGTTAATTTTGTCAGCCAAACCATTTTCCACAGACAGGCATATTTTAGTAGAGGACTCTAAAGAGCCTAAATTACGTCTCAATAACATGGGATGCGTTCTTAAGAAATTATAGAAATTGAAGACTGATGGATCACAACTTGAAGACAGGCTCCAGGAATAATCTGTAAGACAAACAACAATGCCCGGATTAAATTCATTTGAGGATATGAAGGGCACAACAAAGGCATCAAATATATATTCATCGAGAAAAACTACAAGATTTGGATCCGACAGGAAAATTCTCGATGCAAATGTGGTTGTGCCTGGAAACAACATACAACAATAATATATCAATGCTGCAATTTTTTTGCATTTTGTAAATTTGTCTAAAGAAAGTCGTAATTACAATGAATGATAAAATATTCACTCCACCTATTTAACCCAATGAGACTGTAAAAATATTCCCAAGCTCTATTACCTCTTACTACGAACATGGCCCAGAACCAGGTGCTGTGGTCATTTGTGCAAATGTTAAATTCCTCATTTGACTGTATAGGAACACACTGTAAGCCCAACTCCTGCCAAACATTGTTTTTTTTTTTACTTCAAGTTTTGTAATGTTTTAAATCTGAAGTCCAGAAAAACTGCCAAATACACAGATGAAATGCATATATGGAAACTGGTGCATCTGCCAACTGATTTAGATTTGTCAACCCAGTCCTGATAACTTACACATCTCTGACACTCAGCAGTTCTTTCTGGCAGGACATAATGCCTGACTTTACGGCGTTACTTTCAGGTTCCCTCCCAAAGCCTGTGACTGGACAGTAAAAGGAGAATCAGCAGACTGATCATCTCTCCGTCACTGCCATTTCCTCCTATCAGAATGCTCATGACAAAGCAGCACAACTGACTGGCTCCTTGTGCTGCTTCTCCCTCCCCCAGTTGGAGCCGCTAGGCTGATACCAAGTCAACTTTAGGTACTTACATTTAAACATGCATTAATAAAACAAAAGCTGCAAACATGTGTCCTATATCTGCCTGGAGTTCAGCTTTAAATATGGTCTGTAAGCACATTAACCACTTGCTGACCGGGGTGTTAAACCACCTTCCTGGCCAGGCCATTTTTCAGTATTCAGCACTGCGGTACTTTGACATTCATTCAGTTATACGATGCTGTACTGAAATAAATCTTGTATCATTTTTAGGGGACAGATAGAACTTTATTTTGGTGGTATTTAATCACCACTGGGGTTTTAATTTTTTACTATATGAATGAAAAAAGAACCGAAAATTTTGAATAAAAATAGGTTTCTCTACATTGTTATAAAACATTTATTAATACCCAATTTTTGGTAAAATGTAAAAGACGGGGTCACGTCGGGTAAATAGACACCAAACATGTCAAGCCTTAAAATTGCGCGCGCTCACCAAATCGCAAAAGACTACCATGCCTAAAATTGGCCATAGGTGATGCTGTAAAAGCTTTTACCGCTCATCAGTTTAGTTCAGTTCAGTTGATGGGCCTAGCATTATTGCTCTCACTGCGACGTTTGCGGCAATATGTAACATATATCACGTAATAGTTGTTTTCACACGTAGGCGCACCTGACCTGTAGTTATGTTTAAAAGTGCATGCACGTGGGGGCCTTAGCTTTTTTGGGTGTTTTTTGTTTTTTTTAAACACTTAACTTGATTGCTATCACATATGGGATAAAAAGCTCCCTATGCGATAGCGAAAAAACAATGACAGGTCCTCTTTATGGAGAAATCAGAGGTCTCCCTGTCACTTTGGGACCCCCAAAGAAGCTGATTAAGCAGAGATTTGCTTCACCAGCTTCTTCTCTGGCTCTCAGCCAGAGAAATGACAGCTAAACGGCAGAAGTGATGTTATACACATCGCTTCTGCCTTTAGAGAGAGAAGGCGGAATCTCTCTACTAGTAACTGCTGTGCCGGTGTTCTTGGTCCCAGGCTCCGCAGGGGGGACAGTGGTGCCCGGGAGCGACAAGAGTGTGTGTGTGCGCGCATGTGTGTGTGTGGGTGTGGGGGGGGAGGGGTGGTGCAGAGAAGAAAATAAAATCACGTACATGTATGTCCACCCGCCGAGAAGCATCCGCCATCCGCTTGTATTTTTACGATGGGCGGACGGCAAGGAGTTGGAGGGTTTTCTGTCGGATCTTAAATGCTATCCGAGTTTAAATAAATACATTTCACTTTACATTCTGTTCTGCCTGACGCACAACCAGAACAGGAAGAGGTTCATTTCTCATATCAGTGACACAGCCCGCAATAAACTACAGGCAGAGGTTTGAAAACGTTCGACACTCTCCTAGAAAATGTGTTTCTATTACTGCTCTATCAGGGATTAGAAGACTTCCCTTCATGTCCTGTTCTGTCTGACCCCTGTTCCATTGACCAGAAGCATGGAGACATCTCCCAAAAGGAGAAACAGAAATAAAATGTTAATTGTTGTTCCAATTTTCCCCACACACTTTTCAAAACTGAACCCTGTGCAATTTCTATTTAAATGTTCCCCGTGATGATACCCAGTGCTAAGGATACATTTATAAACATATGGCCAGCAAAATTTTTATTAAAACAGTGTACCAAATAAATAAAAACCTTGTATGCACTTAAAAATATAACAATTATTTCACGTATTGTCAAGTTAATCAACCGCTGCTAATGCTAAATTAAAAAATGCAGCATTTTTTTTTTTACACATTGCACACCTACTCCCCAGCAATGTCTGCGCAGCCACGCCACTAACATCCTGCTATTGCTCCTCTTGTGGTTTCAAAGATGCACATGGGCAGTCAACCCACTTCCAGTGAGCCCAAGTCATCAATACAGCCTGGACTCAGAGCAGAATGCTGCATAACAGTACTTATTGGGTTTAAAACCCATTTGGCTGGAGTTGGACTTAAAGTGACACTGAACTCAGGAGTTGACTCTTAAAAATGCATTCACGTACCTAAACTATTAACAAGAATGTACCTTGTTTGTGTATTACTCGGCTGTAGATCCTCAAATCATCTCTGAATTCATGCTGACACTGTCCTTCCTTCTGGAGGTTGGCTACTTTTGCTCCCCATGGTCCCCGTGTGTGTTGTATAGTAGCCACCGTTCCAAGCTCACTCCCATGATGGACTACAATCTCAGGCTTAGTGTACTAACTTGTATTGAGATTGTAGTCCATCATGTAGTATGAAATACTATAATAAAACATTTTAAATATGCTCTGCTCTAAATATTGATTATTCTGATTGATTATTCTTACCGTATTCATCCCTAACTAGCTGCTTCAGTAAGGTATCCAGAGCGTGCCTGTAATCTTCCAGGATCCAGTAGGCCATGCTCCTTACAAAAGGGTCTGAATGCATGTTGGAGAGACTGGACTCTCGGCCATGTGATTCCACTCCCAGCACCATCTTTTGAAGAATAGATTTATACGTTGAAGATTTCTCAAATTCAGACTCGTAAAGCCTTGATATCACAAGCGCAAGCTGAAGGTCATGTAGCTTCTCAAGGCAAACCTGCAATATAAGATTTAAAACATCATCACTTCACCTCCCTTTGGTCTTGTCTGTATCTATCTCTGGACCTCTCATCCTAACCTTTGCCATTACCACAATTTACTTTGACATCCCAAACGTCTTTGTTAATGTGGACCCAATATGAAGCATTATTCTGGGACCTATGAAGTATTTCAGAAAGGTTCCAACGCCTCCCACGGCCAGGCTCAAAAAAGTGAAAAGCAATCACAAACTCGCACTCCACAGAAAGACAGAGATTACCATTTCAATACCAATCAGCTTCTCTGTTTCATTTTCAAATCTTAACAAACTGAAGAGTGAAGCTGATTGGTTGCCCTGGGCAACTGCTCCAGATTCTGCCTGCTCTAGTTTTGATAAATTCCCTACTAAAAATTCTATTCTAACACATCTTAGATATATAAAGTTACGATTGAAAAATGTACTGTTCATACCTCCACTGCATCCTTCAAAGACCCAGCCAGAAGGAAAAATGCTGCAGAATGCTCAAACCGCTGTTTTCCAAGCAGAGCGAATGCATTCTTCAGGGCTGCTTTCCTCCATCTCTCTTCACTAAAGTTATTCCCAAAAAACTGAGTCATCTTTGCTTCTCTTTGAGATCTTAAAAAAAAAAAAAAAAAAAATGGTATTGAATAGAGGTCCTAGGTAAAGAAAGTATCTGAATGCACATGTAATGTAAACATGAAAACAAACCACAACCTGTTTCTCTAAGGCTGTGGTTCTCAACCTGTGGGTCGTGACCCAACAGTGGGTCACAACGCGCAGTTACGGGGGTCGCCACATGCCTTGTGCTACGCTAGGTAAGAGGCTCCTCAGCCTCCTCCTAGCACAGCAGTGTCAGTTCTCCTAGATGGCGTTGCAGCAGCAGTGGCCGGAGAGGATCAGAGAGAGGGGAGCGGGCAGCAGTGAGGGGATGCTTGATCACCGAAGAGCCGCACTGGGCATCAAAGAGCCAGCACTGGGCGTCAACAGAGAGTCCCACTAGTCACCTGAGAGCCCACACAGATACTAGTATTGGTGCATCCGTAATTATTACCGTTGGGGGTCACCACAACTTGGTAAATGTTACCAAGGGGTCCCGGCCCTAGAACGGTTGAGAACCACTGCTCGAAGGCCTATGTGGGATAATCAAAGAACAAATATCTCATATAAGATGATGGAAGGGTATGTCTGCATAACAGACTTTACCAGTTCCAGTGTTTAGAGCAGGTCAGCAACCAGCCCGGCATCTATAGCTCTCCACTAATGGCGGCCATACACAAACAGTCTTTTGAACGTAAAATCCAACAGTTGATGGTACATCACCAATTTTCGTATTTGATATTGTGCTCAACATTTTCTGAACGGTCAGAACACAGCACACACACAAAAGGAGTTCATTTTCGTAGTTCGTCAAAAATAGGTTGGTTCGTATGGCTTACGAACGATTTCCGAAATGGACATTTGACCATGCTTGATGGGGCATTCGAGCTATGATCGAACGAGGGTTCATGGCAGACACTAAAAAATTTACGACTGAAAATCGACCAGTGTATGGCCACCTTAACTCTCTCAGTATGCCCCATTCTAGTAGTCGATGTCCATTTATATACGCCATGAACATGTAAGTGTTCAACATTCTGCTGGTAGAGTACAGGTCTGGTCAGACAGAGTTCACTTTTTGGTTTGAATACCAACCAGGACACTACATGCATGGAGTTTGCATGTTCTCGCCTTTGACTCTGTGGGTTTTCGCTGGGTGCTCCAGTTTTCCCCCACTCTTAACACATGCTGGTAATTTTAATGGCTCTAGTTTAAATTGGCCTTATTATGTGTATGTATGCATGTGAGATGAGGACCTTAGACTGTAAGCTTCTAGAGGGCAGGGATTGATGTACATGTACAATATGTAATAAATAAGCATTTCCTACAACAAGGCTCTCACTGTTAAGCATGTTTATGATGAACACAATTTACACTCGCATATTGGTTTTGATCTTGAAAACTCATGCTTGAGTAACATCTATTCTGTTAAATGATATTGTGGGAATTGCACTGCACAAGTGAGGATTAGTTGGCAGAAATGTGTTTGCAAGTCAATTTGGTTTTAAAAACAAATGAATGTGTGAGAACAATTTGTTAATTTAATTTCATTACACAAGCATCTCTAACCTTCTGATCATTAACATACAAGCATCTTCTGATTAAATTTGTACTGCATTAGATTCTTTTTCCAAGCAGAGCTCTAGAAAATATTTACTGAAGAGAAACTTAAAAAAAAATAAATGAGAATATACTAATTTACTAGTTCATTTAACCCAAATGCTTTTTTATCATTAACTTAAGAACCTGGAAGCATGATCCACCAAGCTTCTGGGGTAGACTTGCATGGTTTTTGATATGCTACCTCACTGCCTTACTCAAATGGCCCATGAACCAAAGACGACACTGTTCTGCATTTCACAGGACCAAATTAAAGCCATCCAGAAAGCTACAGAGAAACCATTCAAAAGAACTAACACTGCTGCTTTTGGAGAGGACAGCTCTGCAAAATCAAAAACTATGCATGCTTGAATTAGAATGCTTCATTGGTTGTGACAAATTACATTGTCATGCTTGACTAGAGTGTACCACTTATTTTTCATGCATTTCTAGAAAACATTAATTAAGCCAATGTTCAGTGTTATTCTAGTTATAAGAGGGCATCCCAAAACATAATACAGTGGAATAAACATATCTTGAAGATGCTGATGAACTAGTAAAGTGATAAAGAGAAAGGCATGCATTACTCACCTATACAGCCCCCATACTACAGCTTTCTTCTTCATCGCCAGGTAATATATAGCTGCATCTAAGGGATCATTATTTCGCTGGAAAGCTGCCTTAGCAACCTGGAATGGCAACAAATCGCACATTAAGGTTTCCCCATCTGGTAGTTTCATTACAATTTTCATGACACTACATATGCTAAGAGTGACATTTACTGGCTTTAAAACTACATGTATTCTACAAACACTAAACTGCCAATATTCCTTAGCCAAGCTGTGAACACGTGCTAGGTTTCTTCTTCCATAAATTGCTGTAGCTCCAAAATGTCACAGTGGAAATTAAAAGCAAATCTACCTAAACTAAAAGCACAAAGCTATAGGAAGTTTCATGCATTACTTTAAGCAAAACAGTTCCAATTTGTAACAGAGGAATGGCTGACATACAAGATACAATAACCATTCCCCCCTTCCCTTTGTGTTTTTCCTATTTCCATTATAACCTGGAACTAAAATGCATTTTTATTTTTGGGGGTTTGCACCATGTGACTTTAGATGTATACAACTTGTCTACCACTTTGTAGGTGCAAAATAATCTTTAGTGCGACACAAACATTAATTAAAGTGACATTAAAAAGGCAAATTTTTTTCCCCTCACCCCAACGTTAATTAACGACAAAAACAGAAATCTTGTATTCACCCCCTTTGCTATGAAACCCCTAGGATGTGGGCCAACAAATTCACTTAAAAGGAAAACTATGGGGTTCGGGATTTTCCCCATAGTTCTCCTTAGGGTAACGGGAGGACACAAACTAGCGTTCTCCCGTCACCCTAAGCTTAGTATACTGCGAGCTACTGCTTGCGGTATACTGAGAAGACGCAGTATACCGCGAGCTACAGCTCGCGGTATACCGAGACGCCACAGCTGAAGCGGATCCTGACAATTACGTGCATTAGCTCCCCTGCTATCTGCCACCGTCAGAGTAAAAAAAAAAAACAAGAAATAGCAGGGGAATGAATAGCTAAGTTGCTATTATATATTTTAAAAGGAGAACTATGAGGTGAGTGCTTTTCACTCACCTCATAGTTCTAGCCAACCTGTGACAATGAGACTGTCACAGGTCGGCTCAGTAGATCGGGAGGTGTGCGAACACATACCGGGTTCGCTCACCTCTCGATCCTGTCACGGCTCTCTGCCATGACAGGGGGAGGGGCTGGATTCCCCTCTCCGATCTGCCAGCGCTGACTGGCGGGACGGACGGGGGAGGGGGCGGGTACAGCTGGCTCTGCCTCTAGATAGGCAGAGCCAGCTGTCACTCACGCAGCTGGGCGGATCCCGTCGTGGATCCGCTCCGGCGTCTCAGTATACTGCGAGCTGTAGCTCGCGGTATACTGAGCTTAGGGTAATGGGAGGACGCTAGTTTGTGTCCTCCCATTACCCTAAGGAGAACTATGGGGAAAAACACTGACCCCATAGTACTCCTTTAAATCGCAATAGCCAATAGCAGGCTGGCTATTGCACCCGCCCACTGCTGCTGTCAATCAGCAGAGGTGGACCTAAAGTTCTCCTTCAGGTTCTCCTCTGCTGATTGGCTTTTGCACCCATCCACTGCTACAGTCAGTCTGCTATTCATTCCCCTGCTATCTGTTTTTTTGCCTTTTCCCTGATAGTGGCCACTGTCAAAATAATAAATAAAACAAAAAATACAGCAGATAGCAGGGGAAGCATTTTTTCTTTGTATTCTGACAGGGGCTGGTGTAAACAAAAAACAGGGAATCGAACGATGTCAGGCTACTACCTGCTGTTTACATTCAGCTGCTGGTGCAGCTGGATGTAAAAAGAATATTGGTAGCTGATAAACAGTTATCGGCCTGAAAGGTGGCCCATAAAAAGTTATCAGTACCGAAAAATCCATATTGGTCGACCCCTACTATGAACAGCACAAACTTTAAAATGCTGTATCAATTTATATAACTACACCTCTTGAAGTGAACCAAGGGTGTTCAGCTTGCTTTGCTTACTATACAGGTTTCACTTTCAGTAACCTATCTCACATTAACATCTCATATTTAAAACATTGCACTAATGTAACAATCCAAAGAATGGGTCTGATGATTAAAACTTTTAAAATAAACAAAAATACAAATCTCCTCCATGATTTACATGTAGCTTATACAGGTTACTACTACTACTCATTAATAAACTGACATTTGAAAACAATTACATACAATCAACCAGTAATTAATGTAAGTTAGATTGGTAGGCAATGCAATTCAGCCCGTGCAACTCACCTTCTCAATGCACCTGCGTAAGCCGTTTATGTTTCTCACCCACCAGCCCACTCCCATCGCCCTCAACTCTGCCCATGTGAGATCTCCTTTCTGCATAGGAGGCAGTGTTGCAAGCAGCTCTTCCTCTGCCACTGAATGAAAGGCCCAAGCAAAGTGGCTAGTAGACAGGCCTGGAAAGAAAACAGCAGAAAGTCAGAAAAAAATCTGTTCACTTATCAAAATGAAACCTGTAATTGTGATATACATGCAGCAAGTCAATCCTTATCTGTGGTGCACAATGGTGTTATGTCCGTCAGTTACATATTTGCAAGACAGTTCCAAGGTGGAACTCAAAACTATTCCTTAATATGCTGTACACCACAATGTAAGGATCACTACATCAAATTAATTTATTTATTTTTCATCACACAAGCATATATGGGATCTTTTATCCTGAACCAAGTAAAACCCTTTGGTCTAAAAACCATACTGTTCAGTAATTACATCACACCACAGTGCTTTTATCCTGTCATTAGTGGCATTGCCTAAATGATATCTGATCATCACAGGCGACCACCGCCTGCCCATTGAAAATAGATTCTCTCCAGTGCAGCAGTAGATTTAGTTATGGAAGAGTATGTGACCTTCTTCTCTTATGCCCAGCATGCAGTACTTGGGCCTGACCTGCCAATTGCCAGGCCCGGACACTGTCACTTGGGGAGGTGGTCATTAACGCTCTGTAAACTCTGACAGAGTCCGTCACAGACCACAGAGAGGAAATAAACCCAGGGTTACAAAAGATAAACGTAGTAGTGGCGAAGCACAGCAAGTCCCCATTCACACCTGAGGGTTACGTGTACGGGCATCAAACGCACAAAATGTGTGCTTTGATGCGAGTTTGCGAATAATGTCAAAAATGCAAAACCGATAGTAGCACCTCTAATGTGAGCAAGGGGAAGCCCGTTTTTACTTTGCATTTCTGTGCTTTAAATGCACACATGGAGTTAAAAGAATCAGAACGCGTCGCAGATTTTGCTACATGCACTACTTTTCCACATTTGTCACGTGTTCAGGATGTGTTCAATGGGGACGTCCAGTGAATGTGTAAAACAAATGCGCATGAACGCGCATTCAAGCTTACGCTCAGGTGTGAATCTGGCACAAATGTATCAGTGCGTGGGTTGTGTGGAAGGTGGCCAGTCAATAGATTATGTCCCTTTTGTTGTTCACAACACTATACAGAGCATCGCTACACAATTTTACAAGTACAGTAAAATTAAACAAAATTTGGGAAAACATGAAAACCTGCATGGTGCAGGATAACAGATCCCATGACTATGTACACACACTCCACATACTTCCAACAGAAAGGGTTATAAAAAGGTTTTGCAGAATTCAGGAGCCTGCCAGACACATCAAGCGACCTGCGAGATAAGTATCCATTTCCATTTATTGCAATGAACACAAATATGGCATCTCATGCAACATTTTTGGCATATTGGCATCCTGATTTCTAAGAACGGTCTATATAATATATACAGACTATAGGGCTTATTCAATAAAAGAGCACAAAGGGGTAAAGTACTGTAACGGCAACCAATGAGATAGGACTTGAAAATTCTTATCGGCTGCTGTGGCTTACTACATTTTGCTATATTGAATAAGCCTGTATATATTAAAGCAAAGCAACACTGCCATTTCAAAAGGTATGTTATGACAAAGGAAGATCATTCCTATATTCAGGGCATTAGCATAAATAAAGCATGAAAATAAAAAGCTAGTAGACACAATACCACACAAATATAGCATGGTTATTCCATGTGTAAACTGAAACAAACTTGCCAGCAAACAGTTTTCCAACTTGATTAGCATGAACAAATAAATATTTGTTAGTTTTAACAAAGGTTCATTCATAGTAAATAACACATTTTTACATAAATTTTTTGTAAAAAAGCAATGTGTATATAGTTGTTATGTACATGGAGGCAGGCAACAGGCACAGGAAGCCTTTCACCTTTGGTTTATACTGACATTTACTTTCGTAATAGGGATGCACATATACCAGTTTTTCGGTATAGAGTACCGAGAAAACATTTTTGGGTACTTTGCCGATATCAAATACAGATACTGGAAGACGCATTAAGGAAGCCGGGTGGCATGTTATGACCTGTCGCCTGACTTCCTGATAAGCCGGGCGGCATGAAATGACTCGCCACGCGAGTTCCCGATTAGCAGAGAAGCCGTCTCCATGTTCCCTCATCACCGGGTGATGCGGGAGCAAGGAGCTGGCTTCCCGGCCAATCAGGAAGCAGGGCAGTGTGTAATGACTCGCTGCTAGTCTTCCCGATACTGGAAGTTCTGGTATTGGGCTAGGCATTGGGAGCAAAATACTCACCCAAATACTTGTTAACGCCACCGATACTAGTATTGGTGCATCCCTAGTAATTAATGTAAGAAGGCACTCTGATGGGGGCAAATAGTAATTAGCTGTCCCTATCAGAGTGCCCTACTACATTGGTTGTCCCCTAAAGCGTCCGTGCAATTAACGCACACTACCGTACAACGCAGCTACCATGCATTACAGTGTGGCAGGTGCAATGTGTTGCCATTCATTTGAATGACACTTCAAATGCACCTCCTGACCATAATGCATTCAACCACAACGCCTGGTACTGCAATACCGACTGTGGTTCCTAATTATGGTTCCTCAAAGTATTACTACTTATTCCCTGCAAGCCCATTAGTTCAGATGCAACAGTAACAACATCCGTTGACCCCCTCCAGCACCCTGCTCTTTTTGCATAGGCAAGCTTACAAAAACCACAGTGTCCTTCCTGGTTTACAATTTTTTTATTCACACCTCTATCACTCTATTTACCTGTGGGTAAGGAAGCAGCTCTGTTTATTGCACAATTTGGAGCTTACACTGAGGAATCTCTCCCCATATTTTTTTTTTCTTCTCCTAGTGGTCAGGGCAGAAGGAAGGAGTGCATGTGCTGCCAGTAGGGCCACCATTAAAGTGCACCTGTTGCCTCTCCCTGCATGGGAAAAGCAGGGGCGCTGATCACATATTCTAAAGCACCAATGTTTAGATGATGACTAAACTGAAATAAGGGTTATTAAAGATGCATCAAAACATTTCTGGCAGTTTAATCTGCTCATTAATCAGACATAAAACTGCCAGTGAACATGCTTCTTACGACAAACAAATGACAGCAGACTGAATGGTGTGGGGTATGCACAAGAAGAAATGTTGTCCTAAAATGTTAGGCTATTCCAGGGTTTATTGGTTACTTAATACAGTCACTGCAGAGGGAGGGAGGTTTATAGCAGACGGCTTAGGGCTGATTTATTATATCTGATTGGATGATGTTGGCAAGCGCTCCATATTCTTTGCTCCAGTTGCAATGCATCAGCCTTTCTAGATTAGCCAGAATTACTGCCTTTAATCAAAAGACCATTAACAAAGCGTAACTTAAATGAACCTTACACTATACAGCTTACTTACCTTGATGAGAAAGCTGAATTCGGTATGCTGGAGGGAGGGATGTAGTGAGAAAGGTATGAAGACGAACAGCTAGGAAAAACTTCAGCCCACATTCATCGAGGGTCTCACCACCTATTAACAAAACCCAGATTGAAATGTGTAAAATGACACGCTCAACCTACAACAATTTTATCAAAAATTAGGCTAATACGGGTCATTAACCCTAACAATATGGTAAATTATGCTTTGGCACAGAGAACCCAGGTTTTCAACCATTTGGCATAGGGTTTGCTGCAGCATTAAATGGCACAAAAAAAAAAAGGGGAATAAAATCACTCACCACCTGACCCAGGTTTTGTTTTCTGACTTCAACAGTTTGACTCCTTCACAGTGCTCATTTTTGGTGAAATGATCTCCCATGGTTGCATTAAACGGCATGTAAGAGCTTAGATTAGGGCTTCCCAAAGAGGGTGCTGTGTTGGCATAATTCTGACATACCTTTGCAATATTGCATAGGTAAGATTCTCAGAGGGCTCAGCTTTATAGCTTCCCGAGTCACCTCTGCATACACCAGACAGAAGTGATAGAGTCCAATCAACAGACTGAAGAGTAAACTAGAAGTTGGGAAGGGGTTGTCACAAGGCTGGTTACAGAGAGCTAAACATTCTATGGCAAGAAAGGCATTTTCCCATATGTACACCAACTGTATTTAGCCATTAGAAGAGAGATCATTTTTTAACCGAATACTAACACATATTAGATTAAAAAACAAGAAAATAAAAAAATTAATGAAATACTAAACGTCATTACCTTGGCTACGATCTCTGCTTTCTCCTATATCTGTGCTAGTTGTGGCAATTGTATCCGCCAAAGCCATCAGAGACATCTGTTCTATGCGGGTCATGCCAGGTAAGCTAGAGTGAAGCAAATGCTTAGAAAGCACTTTTGCATGCTCAGGACCAAAGTAAGTTGGGCTGAACTGTGACAGGTCTATAACTTGGGGTTTTGTGTTTTCTTCTTCAGACTCGAATGTTGTAAGCTCCTCAGAGGTGATTGTCGGAACTTGGAAAAGCTCATCATAGTTCTCAGCATTTGTACTGCTGTCATTTTGTTTGTTTGAATTGCTCTGATTGCTGGATTTCTCCACTGTGGAAACAAATGTATCCTCATCTGCAGCAAGGAGGGCATACAATGGTAGTGGAGGGACAGAATCAATTTCTGTGTAGTCAGCGTTTTCTGGTTTGCTGAATGTTTTGGGGTCTCGAGATGTGCTTCCACTGGCACTGATTGAAAGTGAGCGAAGCCTGCGTTCATGGTTGCATTCATTGTCGTTAATTGCAACAACCTCTCCTGCAATACATTTTACAAGATGAGATAATATAGCCTTTGCCCTGCGCACTTTTCCAAGATCCATTAATTCCATCAGCTGCAATGGATGATACTGTGGCAAAGTTGGAAATAAAGCATGAGCCGCTTCAAAAAGTCCATAGTCCTCCATCTCCACAGGGAGATCAAATGCAGTTTTTTTCCCCATAAGCTTTTGCGCTAAGCTAGTCATTGACCTTGTCATAGTTTTCTTTGGTGGAGTCAGACCAGATGGAACTGAATGGCTTTGCTTAACTAAGTTTGTGATGGATGGGGTGCTTCCATTGTAGGAATCTGTGCTTGTCGAATCCTGTTTAGAAAAAGGCTGCCACTGGGAGTAGACATGCATTTCACAGTCCATTCCCACAACAAGAATACCATCCCGAACCCAAGACAATGACACGGGTAAAGGAAGAGATCCTTCAACAGAAGACACAAGATCCACACAGCGAAGCAATACAAACCTTGGCTGAGCTGCATTTTTGGCAGTGTCCCAGAGCTGCAATGCAAAACTCTCTTTACACGAGGGTTCTTGGACTTTTCTTGCAACCTGCCCATACATTAGAAGCTTTGTACCAATTCCAATAGTCAGCATATGAGAGCCATCCTCTCTGGACATCCAGTCCAAATGAACTAAATGTTTCGTACTAGGTTGGAGTTGTGTGTTGGAAGATAACACATCCTGTTTATTGTAAGCTACAAGATTATTGTCAATACTAATGCCAGGCTCCAACATTGTGCTTAGTTCATCTAAGTGAATGGTTTGTTCTAAAATCCAGCAGGAGCCACCAGTAGATTCACATTCAAAAATGCTAACATGCATCAAAAAATCTTGGGACGAGGTGCTATGTTTACTTGGTGCTTGTTTGAAAGCTACAGCCAAACAGTTTGTATGGGCACAGCTGACTTCTACTGGCCTGCCGGGAACACTCACAGCTCCATTTTGCAGACCATCCTCAATCAACAATGACCATTCCTCCCAAATATATGCCACATAATTCTCTAGGTCAGTGGGAGAAAGAGAAAGCTCCGATTCCACTCGGCACCTCCAGAACCTGACTTTACCATCAGAGCAAGAAGTTGCCAATAGATAGGGTGCATTACTCACTGGGTAAAGAGAAGAACTACTCAGGTGGCCTAAAAAAAATAAAATAAAGACTGGTTAAGACCAAACCAAACAACTTATGTATATAATATAAAAAGGAACACATCATTCCATTATCTTTCACCACCAAGCATTTGTTTTTAAACCATTGACTATTATCCAGAAAGCAGTTTTTAGACACTGTCATGAGAAAGCCAACTTACCAGACGGACTAGTCTCTGCAACACCTTTGGCAGATATAGCTATTGCACAGTAGTTTTGTTACTCTCATTACTATGCTGAGAAGAGGCAGCTATTTTAAATTAACTGATCTGCCTTTAAACTTACTATAGCAGCATTTTATTGAACACTGTATCAAGGGCGATCGGTTTCTCCCCCTTTCACAAGGAGCATTGTTTTTGCCTCGGAGATGCTCCCTCTTATCCTTTTTTGTTTTTTTGAAGGGTTACTTTACTTTTAACTTCTGTGCAGTTTCGTGCATATTATTTTCTTTTTGTGGTGATGTGTCTAATTTCACACTACACAGTCTTTTCTGTTTTCCTGGAACTACCTAGCTTTCTTTAAGACTGTCCTTTCCCTGTAGCAAGGGTTAACTACTGTCTGTGCAGCTTTGTTTTTTGGAGGGGTTCAGAGTGTTTTACCTTCATGACCCTCACTCCAGTTTTCAGCCAAACCTCTTTCCTTATAAGCTCCACTCTACCTCTGTGTATTCTTGGGTAGTTTTTTCACTTTTAATGTGTATGAATATTTAACATTCACATCCTTGGATAATCCCAGTCATGACTGATTATTTTCAGAGTCACCTATAAAATAATTTATTTACCTTCACATACTCTGTCTGAGGATCCCTGATGCAGTTTTGTCAAATGCCATGGCAGTATCACAGAACAGAGCCTGGTAAAGTGGGATGTTAACTACTGTTTGATCCCCTGTGGGTTATTAAGGTACTGAAATACAGTGTGCGAGTTAGGACATATTTACACAATCATGTTGTATCTGTGTTAAAATGCATGCTCACAGTGCCCCTAACTGGCAGGGAAAATAGTTTCCATTATAATCCATAAAGCTCTTCATACAGGTGTGTTGCGTTACAGTACAGTGCGTTCTGGTTTTGAATAATCCTACCCGGTGTTTCTTTCAGGTGTTTCTTGAAAACCATGTGTTGCATTATACAGTAGTCAATTGTAACAAACTGAACATGCACTAAAAAGCAGTACCTAACAGCATGGCTCTCACATGCTGCATGCCAAAACTGGCCACTAAAATAAGCCAAGAGCTCTGCATCCAGCTAGGAACCTTATATTAGTGCTAGTGACTTAAAGCAGAATTATGAGGCGAGTGATTTTCACTCAACTTACTGTTTCATGCTGTCAGCTTAATAAAAGATTTTATTTTGGCTATTTTAGCTGAAATGCATTGGTCATTCTACTCGATTGTCCTCTAACCCTAGTGGAATAAATTAGTATCTGGACTATTTTAATATGGTGAGGAGCTTCAATTCCTACATGTACTAGTTTAATTAAAAAGAGTCCATGAAAAAAGTAACCATTTAAAGTTTAGGCCTCATTCACACAGCGTAGAGTGGGGGTGTACAGATCCGTGCGGCGTGCACGTCCATATCGTGCTGTTCCTGGGAAGGACAGGTGCTGCGTGTGATTGTACGATCCTAACGGATGTGCGTGCTTGGACGTAGACAGGATCCATCCTGTTTGCTTCCGAGTACGGACACCTGCACAGATGTGCAGCTCTGGTGAGCGTATGACAGTGTACGGCTGCGTCTTCCCATAGGGAAGAACAGGCTGCTGTGTACAATCACAAGCAGCACCTGTCCTTCCCGGGAACGGCCAGATACTGACGTGCACACCACACAGATCTGTACGGCCCCACTCTACGTTGTGTGAATGAGGCCCACTATACGTTGTGTGAATGAGGCCTAAGTGTAACACTGGCAATACACAAATAGGTTGCAAGCAGTCATGTCCTAACAACTCATTAACACTGGACATATTCTGTGCACATCTACCAATTATTATTTTTAAGTCAGCGGTATGTTGCATGACTGCAAACAAAAGATAACTGTTACCTGCAGACGGCTTAACACTAATGACTTCAACAGCTTCCGGCAAACTCAACTCTTGACTGTACACGAGCTCGGATGAAAGGGACATCTTGCTGGTACTCTGAAGATTCGCTTTACACGTTTGATATCTTTGTGTAAGAGGTGACTGCACTTTCTCTCCTGATGCAGAACCAAAAGAGTCTTCTTTGGGTGGAACATTCTCAGATGAGTTGGAGTCTGACTTATCCTCTGTAATAGGCAGAGATGCAGTTTTAGTGACCAATAAGTGTAACAAATTATAGCTGGCCATACACGGTTAGATTTTTGTGTGATCACTCATTAAGGCCATCAAAAGACTTCTAGAATGGCTTGTTGGTTTTAAAATTGGATTTTGGAAATGAATGGCGTTTCCCCAAACAAAAAAAAACACATTAACGGTTAGAATTTTGCTCGCTCAAGAAAAATATCCATCCGGCTCCTTCGATTTTCTTTTTCGTCACTGATGTTGAAAGCAATTGTTGATCTGACCCCATAAACTTTTGCAAAATCAAAAGAAATGTTCCAAAAACGATTTTTTTTTTACTGGTGTATGGCCAGCTTTATATTTAAAACCGTTCAAAATGACAATTTCAACATCATTAACTTACAAAGGAACTTTATATTTGTCATCCCAATTATACACATGAATTTGATGTGCAGGACAAGAGGTGGGATTCTTATTACTGCACAAGTGTACAGTTCCAGTTCCAGTTTAAGTACAGATGTGTGTTTTTCTCAATAGTGTCACCATAGTGAGGTTGCACAAACTGCTTTTCCTGCTAATTCCTGCCGTCACTAGCAGTCCAAGATACTGTCAATGAGGCAGAGCTACACAAGTGTGCTCTAGAAATGTATCTACATAGATTGTTAGGACCAGTTTAATATGCATTTACACAATTTCTTAAGCTCAAAAATAACTCATCCACTTTTTATAACAATTCACAAAACAACAATCTATTATGCTGGGATTGATTTGAAAAGCCAACTTTTCCCTTGACGCCACAAGTACTGCCTTCATGTTGGTGAACATTAGGAATGCACCGATATAAATCGGCCAAAAATGTTACTTTTGGCTAAATGCCAAAAGTGCCATTTTCCTGCCGATACAGCTGCACATCCGTGCTTTCTTTCCTCCCCGCTGTGTGCTGCTCTGTTCCCCTAGCAGGGAAGAGAGAAAGTGTGACAGCCAGTCGAGCGCTGTGGAAGCAGAGCGCTGTGAGCGGCCGGTGTCTCTCCTCCTACACTGCTCAGCCTCCTATCACAGTCCGGCAGAGTGGTATGTGGCCGGAGACAGCCCGCGCTGTCACAGGAGGCTGAGCTCTCCTCCCTGCACCGCTCGCTCAGCCTCCTGTGACAACGTGTCAGAGAGGAGAGCGGGTAGAAGCAGTCAGTGATTGCAGAGTGTTTGTAGATAATTGAGGACATGGTATGGTTACTACAGAATATCCTTAATTATTAATGAATGGGAAGTGATCTACATCACCTCCTGTTCATTCATAGTTTTAGTTATAGTGAACACAGTGAGGGGAAGTTATCAAAAGTGGAGAAGCTAAAATCTGGAGCAGTTGTGCATGGCAACCAATCAGCTTCTCTCTTTCATTTTCAAATCTTAACTGAACAAACTGAAGAGAGAATCTGATTGGTTCTCATGCACAACTGCTCCAGATTTTAGCTGCTCCACTTTTGACAAATTCCCCCCACTATGTTCTCATGTTATGAATGAACTGGAACACTCAGAGGATTCCTGTTCATTGATAACAGGGGAAACGGAAAAAGAGATAGAGGACTTTGTGTCCTCAATCTCTTTTTCTATTTTAAAAAAGGAAATATCAGGGGTCTGTTTAGACCCCTAATATTTCCCCAAAGCAGCTAAAAGTAAAACATAAAAATATTTAATAAAAAAA
>NW_017306547.1:1021248-1040972 GCF_000935625.1 Nanorana parkeri
TAATATAAAATTTTTAAAAATAAAAAAAAAGTTTATAAAAAAATAAATAAAAATATATTGAATAAAATTTTTTTTCGGTTTCAGCCTGACAATTTTTTTCATTTCGGTTTTGAAATTTTCATTTCGATGCACCTCTAGTGAACATATCAATGATTGGGAAGCTATGTACTCTGAAAGAACTTTTGCAATATGATAAATTCCAAATAGTGTCAATTGTGGACAAAGTCATACAGAAAGCCGAAGAAATGCAATCAAGAAATGATGTCAATGCATAGTAGTATACAACAACATACCCACGGAGACGGGAACAGATTTTAGATGTAATTTCCACATGTGCAATATGGAGCGTTTTTCTTTGGTACATTCAATTACAACCAGGAAAAATTTTTCAGAAAAACCATGCGGGGAGCAGTCTATTGGAGGGTAGAAAAATCAAAGTGGTTAGTCTTCAGCCACCAAGTTCTCTCAAAAGACCAATACATTGCAGCCTGAACAAAGAACACTCAGCAAAACAAAGCTGTTGCCTATTGTACTCAGTCTAATAGTGTGCTTTTATTTGAAATACCTTTTTTTTTTTTAGTGGCCAGAGGGTTTCACTTCTGCAACAGTCTTTACAAATGGTTCCTGAAAATGCATTTCCAGATACCGGTTCAATAAGATTAGTCACCAGAGTTCCTTTTACACCAAGCCTACTGCACTGTGAACATGGACAAAATATGGAATCTCTCAATGCTCACGTGTCATGGACAAACCTTTTATCTGCATCCAAATGTATTAAAGTTGAGCCACATGCTCAACCCAGAAGCAGCATGACCCCCTACATCCTGCGTCAAGGCAGTCCTATTTTAAAATATGACTATTTCCCTTAAATATCCCGAGCAGGAAAAAGGCAAACTGAAAATGTTCCCTTAGGCTGAAATTCAACCCTGATAAAACAGAAGGATTAAAATAACCGTCTTTCAACTGTTTGTCACATGCTCATTCTTCCCATAAGCGTGTCACATGTTCTGCTCTGCTTATCTAATGGTTTTCACACACTGTGTGAAAGATTAAGCCATTGCTGTGGTTTGCCGACACAGACCTCTCTACCACTTCAGTAATTGGCTTATATGTCAGCCATCTAAACAATGTATACAGTTCTGAATTCTGGTAGTTTTACTTTCTAATTGGTTATATTCTCACCAATTATTTGACAGTCTACAGTTTTATTGGTCATTAGACTCTATGCTTAACCCCACACAACTATTTGATTAAATACCAATTCCAAAAAACAGAAAAAAGCACACAAAAAGCTGAAATGTTGTTGTAAAACATACTAGGGTAGTAGCATGTGCAAACACATTCAATCTCCTTCAGAACAGCAGCAGCTCTGCAAAGCACTCTATAAAGGTTGGTGCTGTGGACCTAACAAGATCATGTAACAGCTAAAATGGCAAACCATATAACACAAGCCGAGGGTTTCAGCTTTTATCATTAATAATAATGATAATCACTAGATGGGGACCTGATGGAGAACTGCAGGTCCCCCTCTGCTGATTGACAGCAGCAGTGGGCGGGTACAATAGCTAGTTTGCTATTGCAAAGTGAAATAGCCAATAGGAATCTAGCTTTGCATTCCAATGCTGATTTTTTTTTTTTTTCTGACTTACGGCAGCCGGGGCTCCGATGTCAGAAATAATAAAAAAAATTAAAAAAATCACAGCGAAACCTTTCCGGGAGAAAGTGTTTCTCTCCCGGGCGGCCGGGAGCCGCTATCGAATAGCGGGAGACTCCCGGCGACCCCTGGCAAATTGTCATTCGACCCCCGAAGGGGTCCCGACCCACAGGTTGAGAACCGCTGATGTATAAGGAGAGGGGAAGAGGATATGAGCAGTGCAGGCAGAGGAACACAATAGTGATTGGGACAATTTCAAACATGTCTGATAAATTGTACCCATTGACAGTGGCCAGATGATTGCATCTAGGAAGACCCAAAAACACAAGATCACATAAAATATGGACAACAGAGGTCAGATTCATGCAAGTACATGAAGGACAACTGAACCTTTGGGCAGAGTACCGCAGCACAGTGAATTTTGCTTGACTGGAGCTGAAGGTAAGTATTGATCCTGGATAGCTGCACTTAGGGGCAGCGGGCAAGTCATTAAAGTGTATATATAGCCAAAACTTTTTTGCATAGTTTTTGATATGGTGGGGAAGGATTAGAACCCCTGTCAGGTTTTACTGTCGTCCAGAACTCCATCAGAGGGATCTCCCCTCACTTCCTGTCCCGGGGACTATTTTCTTACCAGACAGAAACTAAAAGAATCTCTCTAATGCTAAAAGAGACAGAAGAAAAATACAGGAACCCTAATCAGCTTTTTATTGTTGTCCATTTCTCATTGCAGATCTTCCCTCATTTTCTCTCTGATAAAAGGTTGTCCTTCGAACAGAAAGTGAGGGGAAATCACCCTAACAGAGCCCTGGACAGTGGATTTAACCCATCCTCACTCAATCCACAAGTAAAAAAAGAAAAAGTTTGGGTTATAGATGCAGTTTAACCCCTTCATGACTGAGCTTGTTTTAGTTTCTGTTCATTAATGACTGCAGCACTTACATTTTTGCTGTGTGATCCTTCCACGGCTGTAATATAAGTTTCTTACTTAGTGCACCCACACATTATATATTGTTTTTTACATGGCAGATAGGGTTATATATTTATATTACATATGTGTGCCTAATGCTTCACTAAGTACGAATAAAATATTTAAAAAATGAGGAAAACAATGCATCTTTATTTGGAAACCCCTCACATGCCTAGGATTTTAGAAATTATTCTGAAGTCATCGGCAGTGATTTCAGCCAAGAGTGTAGATTTGTTCAAGAAACGTTTGGACAATTTCTTGAGGTACCGTAATATCCAGGGATACCAGTATCCCTAAGAATGAGATGATGCATGGACCTATATGGGTTGGACTTGATGGACGTATGTCTTTATTCAACCCCAAATACTATGTAACTATGTAAGTTCTCAGCCTAAAACTTTAAGCCAACATTTTATTTTTTTTTCTCTAAAAACCAATAGTGGCCGTCTGGTTAGACAGGTGGCGCACAATGCCACCGTTACTAAGTTTCACACTTATTGACAGCGACATACTGTACTTTGAACATTGCCGTCATTTTAAATAAAAATGAACCCCTTAGGGTGAAAAACAAATCTGCAGATTTTACTTGTAAAATGTTAATTTTTATAAATTGATTAGTCACTATGACTGCTTTATAATTTAATTCATTTTTGGTTATTATTAAATTCTTTTGGTCGTGTGCCCTTCTTCAACCCTATTGGAGACAGATCGACGACCTTATATGTCAAATTACTGGTGAACAACTGGCTTTCAAGCCAGATGTCTATCTACTGCATATCCATGATGACGATGGTGAAGGACCACAGAAATCTCTCAGTAAGCATCTGATTAATGCAGCCAGATCACGAATACCCAGACTCTGGAGAGACATTAGAACTCCTTCACTCATCAAATTGATTAATCAGGTAAACTAAATCTCGGAAATGGAAGAACTTTCACCAAGCAAGACAAACTTACCAATTTCTCTAGATTGTGGGCTCCATGAACCCACTTTTATAGTGGAGAGGTCTATGCGAGACTCAAACATTGCTCTGCGTAGCTGTTAGAATACACACTGGTTATCTACTGACCCGTCCATAGGAAGGGGAGGGGAAGTACGCCCCACGAGAGTACGTCTCCGAGGACACACACGGTGTCTTTTCCCTGTATTGCCTCACTCTATGGTCTCTCCTTGAGTCCTCTGTACATCTACTAAGTAGGACTCTACTCTTTCTAGTGCTCGTCTTCACTGCCTTTATCTTGTCCTTTAATTACTTGCCTGAACCTCGTTTGTTGTAGCTACAAGAATAAATACTCTTTAGCCCAGGTCCAACAATATTCACGGTGTTTAGGGCCACACAGTGAATATTGCTGGACTGGGCTGAAGGTGCGTTTTATCCTGGTGGTTTGCTCTTGGAAGGAGGCAAGCAATTTAAACTTTAATATTCGAGCTACACCATCAAGACCTGGTCATACGTTTTTCTTTGAGGTTTTGTAACAGAAAACACAAAGATTGGAGAATGCAAGTGTACGCGTGACTGGTAAAAAATAAATAAAACATTAACGTGAACAAAGCCTTACCAGAATTTGATGAAATGCCACTGGTTCCTGATGTTTCGGTCTTCTCCTGGTTTCCCATTATGAAGTCTTCTTGAAAGACATGTAACAGTTGTGTTTTTCTGCCATGCTGAACACAAGACAACATAATTAGTACAGGGAAGTTCAAGCACCCATTCAAAACAAAATCTTCTTACTTACCAGACTAGTAATGGCATCCAGTTCTATAATGCATCCTGGTCTAGCAGTGGACTGCTGACTAATAATGTTAAAAACTTCCCCCACGTATTTCTGTAAATGAATAATTTAAAAAATTACTTTTAATGACTGAGCGACATAAAAGCTAGAAACCTGTGCATATACAAAGCTATTACTGATCCCACTTTCAATAGATCTATGATGAGCTCAGACAGACATGCTCATGCGCTTAGTGATGCTGCCTGTTCACTACTGGTCATACCCAATCATTTTACATAAGACAAGCTTATGGTGGTGCCAACAAACCTTACCCACGCCCACAGCACTACAGCAGCCTGGGCTGTGATACCAGTGATTGCACCATTGACTGTTAGTTGTGCAATTAACAGTCATTTCCAATTCCTAGCTATGCCATATGCATTGCACTTGGAGTTATCAATTTGCATCATTCATATACAAGTTGCTTTGCATGCTGTATTATAGTCTTAAGGGGCTATTTTTAAAAGGAGCTGGAAAAGTTTAGTTGGATGTTCAGTGAAATTTCTGGCTGCAAACCCTAAACCTGAGGCTTCAGACAAAAACTGAAGATTATTTCTGTTTATCACATGATTTATCAAACTGCCCTGCTTTTTTTCTTATTTGTGGATGCTGTCAAGAGTCTCCAGTGAACTGAAGTACTTTTTTCATTTAAGATTTGGTACTGTGTTGGAATGTAAATCTAAAGAATGTCAGTAAATAAAGAAGAAATGTCCTCTATGACTTCCTATATAACCATGTTTTAATGCCATTGAATCCACATCCTGAGAAGATCCATGCTATTGGTGCACCCATCCTTTGAAATATTACCAAATCTCACTTCCAAATCTGATAAAACGAACAGGCACAGGCAACACTGCCTTAGTTCTTACACTGCATATATAAGAGCTGAGAGGTTCTAGGTACATAAGTGCCTAGGTCCCTTAACATACCTGGAAGAACACGTTTTTATTCCCTATAATAAATGAAATCTTTACTTTTGGAGTTCAGATCCACTTAAAGCCTCCTATACTGGCAGCAGATCCATTAAGATGCTTATATTATCTGCAACATTTCTAAAAGTTTTTCATGACTGTGGAGTACTGGGTAGCGCCATGTTAAGTGGCTGACTAGTGCTCATATTTATATTGGACTTTTTCATTTCATTTTTCATTCAGGTCAAGAGATGACTTAAGGGTGGAAATATTGCAGCCTTCCACATGCTAGAGACTGAGGCGTTCCTATAAGATAATGAAAGTTATTAAAAAGTTATGTTGCTATGTGTGCAACAAGGTATTGACATTATCATGTTTTAATTATGTTTTTCTAATATTCAAATTAATTCAGGTTCATTTTGGGAATACTACATTTTTAATGAGTAAGGAACGGTGCGATTAAAAGGAAAATTATCCAGTGCATTCTTAATTTTTTTTTACATATATACGAGTGAACTCAGTTAACTAAACTGTTAAAGTATAACTGGCAACAACGGTATGAGAGATGTAATCTTACTGATGTCAGACAGTGGGGGGGAATTTATCAAAACTGGAGCAGACAGAATATGGAGCAGTTGCCCATGGAAACCAATCAGCTTCTCTCTTCAGTTTGTTGAGTTAAGATTTGAAAATGAAAGAGGGAAGCCAATTGGTGCTCCAGATTTGATAAAGTCCCCTCAGTATATCTTAGTGTACACAATGTTATCAATATGCACTGATGTATTTTAAAAATCTAGATATATTTTATATTATCAGTGTACATGGAGGCAGTTTTTTTTTTGACCCTCTCATCTCACTGCTGATTGATAATAGACTCTATTCAGTAATGAACAAAAAGCCAGAGACCATGTACGCAACGCTGCCTATGCTAAAAGCTGGTGACCAGGGCCTTTTCGGTCTTTGCAAGGAAGTATGTCTAGCCTTTAGGCCTCATTCACACAGATAACGGTCGGCCTGTACAGATCCATGCGGCGTGCACAGCCCTGTCGGGCCATTCCCAGGAAGGACAGGTGCTGCGTGAGATTGTAGGCAGCAGCCTGTTCTTCTCTATGGAAATACGTGGACGTTCTCCGCCCCGGACTGCACATCCGTGTGGGTGTCAGTGCTCGGACGCAGAGAGGATCCATCCTGTCTGCGTACAAGTACGGACACCCACACGGATGTGCAGTCCGGGGCGGAGAACGTCCACGTATTTCCATAGAGAAGAACAGGCTTCTGCGTACAACCACACGCAGCACCTGTCCTTCTGGGTAATGGCCCGATACGGATCTAAGTTAGCGGTGTGAATGAGGCCTTAACGTTAAGTTTCAAGTTTTCGATAGTGTGGGGAAGGCACAGAACTCCTGTTGGGTTTGACCACTATCCGATGCTCCACTAGGGACCTTTCTCCCTCAGCTACTGTTACTGACAACGGTTTCACCAGAAAGTGAAGGGAATTCTTCGACAGAAAAATGCTGTTTGGTATAGTAGGGAAAAACCTGTCATCTTTTATTGCTAGCTGTTACTGTTGAGTTTTTTTCCTCACTTCGCCTCTGGTAAAACCATCAATAAGTGAGGGGAAATCTCTTAACAGAGCCTTGGTTAGCAGTAGAAAAAAAAAACAAGGCTCTAATCATTTCCCACACTATTCTTGTAAAGCCCAGCAGAAACGTTGTTTTGTTTTGAATAGTTTGTCAATGTACCGTACTGATCCAACTGTAGTATGCATTTCATTGATAGGCTCACTTTAAAATTCTGTTAAAACATAAATCACACAGTTAATTGATTTTGTTGTGAGTATACAGGCAACAATTAAAAACCACTTACAGATATATCAGGATTGGACAGCTCACACAAGAGCTTTTTAGCATCAATGACAGCCTGGTACAACCTTAAATTTTGCCCATCACTGGCGACAAAACACGCACTTGGAGAATTGCAGTATGTACCTGAAAAGTACAAATAGGTAAGTTTCCTAGGCCATACCACTATTAGACATGATGTAGATAAAAACAAAGATTATTTAAAGAATTCAGAATTAAAAGAAATATAGCATTTCATTTTCTTTATTGGATGGCCACTGTATAATTTATCTTTGAGATCTAACAGCATTTTGTAATGCGGTGCTAGGACATTCCTCAAATCCTGTTAAAAAGGGCATGATGGCCAACCATTGTAGAATGTTAGAAAAAAAGCCAATACAATTTAAGATGATTAATAGAGGTGCCAAACTGATCAACCACATTACCATCTGTTACCTCATTCTTGAACCACTATAAAACTGGATAATGCAAAATGTTTATTTACATAAATGTAAACTAGACAATGTCAAATGTCATGATAGTAATATGTAATCCATTAAGGCAAAGCATTTTTTGTGGGGAGGCTCACCAAGACAACATGAAAGGGATACAAAGTCACATAAAGGTCTATAACCCACTAGATCAGGACCACAATTACACTGAGGAAAGACAAAAGACTAGACAGGTACTTACCTAAACAATAACTTGGTATAAGTGTAGGTAACCAAGCTACATTGGAGAAGGCAGAAACATGAAGGGAATTAATACGAGCCAGCTCAGAAACACCACCAGAAAATGAAAGAGGTCCAACAGGATCAACTCGCCAAAGGATAAGCTCACTGTACACTGCATTAGGATCCTGGTAATTTTCTGGTGATTCCACTGCATTATCATTTATCGAGCTATCTCCGCCTTGTAAAGAGTTTGGTGTCCCAATATCACCATTTTCCTCTGTTGGGGGCAGTGCATTGTGATGAGAAGTCGTCAGCAGTAGAGGCAAAACAGAATGGCAGGCAAGGTCATTCAGGTGAAAACGATGGCCACAGTATCGGGACTTGTGGGAAATGCTGAGCACAGTGGAAAAGGCAGATTCTTCAGCAAAGCTCACTTGCCACTGATTCAGGGAGCCATCTGCATGCTTGGATATCATTAACACATTAGGAGTAAAAATACTCAGCTTTAAGCTGCTTGATTTATTTTGCCCAGCAGAAATGAGCATAGAAGTGGATCGTGCCATAGATGCAGGTTTTTGTTTGCCCTGTTGAATGGCTAAGTCTACAACATGGAAACCAATCAGCTTCTCTCTTCAGTTTGTTGAGTTAAGATTTGAAAATGAAAGAGGGAAGCCAATTGGTGCTCCAGATTTGATAAAGTCCCCTCAGTATATCTTAGTGTACACAATGTTATCAATATGCACTGATGTATTTTAAAAATCTAGATATATTTTATATTATCAGTGTACATGGAGGCAGTTTTTTTTTTGACCCTCTCATCTCACTGCTGATTGATAATAGACTCTATTCAGTAATGAACAAAAAGCCAGAGACCATGTACGCAACGCTGCCTATGCTAAAAGCTGGTGACCAGGGCCTTTTCGGTCTTTGCAAGGAAGTATGTCTAGCCTTTAGGCCTCATTCACACAGATAACGGTCGGCCTGTACAGATCCATGCGGCGTGCACAGCCCTGTCGGGCCATTCCCAGGAAGGACAGGTGCTGCGTGAGATTGTAGGCAGCAGCCTGTTCTTCTCTATGGAAATACGCGGACGTACTCCGCCCCGGACTGCACATCCGTGTGGGTGTCAGTGCTCGGACGCAGAGAGGATACATCCTGTCTGCGTACAAGTACGGACACCCACACGGATGTGCAGTCCGGGGCGGAGAACGTCCACGTATTTCCATAGAGAAGAACAGGCTTCTGCGTACAACCACACGCAGCACCTGTCCTTCTGGGTAATGGCCCGATACGGATCTAAGTTAGCGGTGTGAATGAGGCCTTAACGTTAAGTTTCAAGTTTTCGATAGTGTGGGGAAGGCACAGAACTCCTGTTGGGTTTGACCACTATCCGATGCTCCACTAGGGACCTTTCTCCCTCAGCTACTGTTACTGACAACGGTTTCACCAGAAAGTGAAGGGAATTCTTCGACAGAAAAATGCTGTTTGGTATAGTAGGGAAAAACCTGTCATCTTTTATTGCTAGCTGTTACTGTTGAGTTTTTTTCCTCACTTCGCCTCTGGTAAAACCATCAATAAGTGAGGGGAAATCTCTTAACAGAGCCTTGGTTAGCAGTAGAAAAAAAAAACAAGGCTCTAATCATTTCCCACACTATTCTTGTAAAGCCCAGCAGAAACGTTGTTTTGTTTTGAATAGTTTGTCAATGTACCGTACTGATCCAACTGTAGTATGCATTTCATTGATAGGCTCACTTTAAAATTCTGTTAAAACATAAATCACACAGTTAATTGATTTTGTTGTGAGTATACAGGCAACAATTAAAAACCACTTACAGATATATCAGGATTGGACAGCTCACACAAGAGCTTTTTAGCATCAATGACAGCCTGGTACAACCTTAAATTTTGCCCATCACTGGCGACAAAACATGCACTTGGAGAATTGCAGTATGTACCTGAAAAGTACAAATAGGTAAGTTTCCTAGGCCATACCACTATTAGACATGATGTAGATAAAAACAAAGATTATTTAAAGAATTCAGAATTAAAAGAAATATAGCATTTCATTTTCTTTATTGGATGGCCACTGTATAATTTATCTTTGAGATCTAACAGCATTTTGTAATGCGGTGCTAGGACATTCCTCAAATCCTGTTAAAAAGGGCATGATGGCCAACCATTGTAGAATGTTAGAAAAAAAGCCAATACAATTTAAGATGATTAATAGAGGTGCCAAACTGATCAACCACATTACCATCTGTTACCTCATTCTTGAACCACTATAAAACTGGATAATGCAAAATGTTTATTTACATAAATGTAAACTAGACAATGTCAAATGTCATGATAGTAATATGTAATCCATTAAGGCAAAGCATTTTTTGTGGGGAGGCTCACCAAGACAACATGAAAGGGATACAAAGTCACATAAAGGTCTATAACCCACTAGATCAGGACCACAATTACACTGAGGAAAGACAAAAGACTAGACAGGTACTTACCTAAACAATAACTTGGTATAAGTGTAGGTAACCAAGCTACATTGGAGAAGGCAGAAACATGAAGGGAATTAATACGAGCCAGCTCAGAAACACCACCAGAAAATGAAAGAGGTCCAACAGGATCAACTCGCCAAAGGATAAGCTCACTGTACACTGCATTAGGATCCTGGTAATTTTCTGGTGATTCCACTGCATTATCATTTATCGAGCTATCTCCGCCTTGTAAAGAGTTTGGTGTCCCAATATCACCATTTTCCTCTGTTGGGGGCAGTGCATTGTGATGAGAAGTCGTCAGCAGTAGAGGCAAAACAGAATGGCAGGCAAGGTCATTCAGGTGAAAACGATGGCCACAGTATCGGGACTTGTGGGAAATGCTGAGCACAGTGGAAAAGGCAGATTCTTCAGCAAAGCTCACTTGCCACTGATTCAGGGAGCCATCTGCATGCTTGGATATCATTAACACATTAGGAGTAAAAATACTCAGCTTTAAGCTGCTTGATTTATTTTGCCCAGCAGAAATGAGCATAGAAGTGGATCGTGCCATAGATGCAGGTTTTTGTTTGCCCTGTTGAATGGCTAAGTCTACATTTTTAGTGCTTGCGTACAGTACTATACTTCGACAAAGGGAGTTTGCGTCACCAGTAGGAAAGGCTACAGGAATTCTACATGAAAAGGATACCTGAAATATAAAGCAATACTAATAAACCTTTAAATAATGCACTCTTACACAATTTAGTAATAAAATCATTAACATGGACTTCACAACTCTAGGTGCTTACTTGCATTTTCTCCCTTTACAGAAAATTTAGCAGTGCTAATAGTGATCTGCCCAAGTGCTGGTCCCAAGTCTTAAAACAAAAACAACTAGCGGTAGAGAACTGAAAGAGTAACTTTTTAACCCCCAAGGATTAGCATTTCGATCCATTGACAGGGCACTGGAAGACTACTCTGCCTGGATGGTGCCAGATGTCAAATCATGGGCATAACTGAAATCAATTCTAGCATCTGGTTTTGTCTGATAATAATTACCTGCACTTGGCGAAACATGCCAGGCTGATACTCATCCAACCAGTCGACATGCCATACAAGCAAAGAGCCATCCACAGGATGGATACTAAAAAGCATGTCTGGATTCTTGTTCCATTCAGAAAGCAGGATTTCAATTTCGTGATCAATAACAGATGGGAAGGAGACATTGGAAGAATGCATAACTGGTTTTTCACCATTCATTTCTTTTTTCTCATTTGGCAATTTTGAATCAACTCCTTCATTGTCATCATCTAAAACAAAGAGAAAGCATTTTAAAGAAATATAAAAAGAAAGAGAGACAACTAATAAAATTACTACTAGTTGGTTCCCGAGATGATGGCAGTACATATTTCCATGGTAAAGTCTATTTAAAAAATTACCAATGACGGAGACCCCAATGTACTAAGGTTTTCTTTGAAACACATGAATACTCATTATGCAGCTTGTCCACTATAATGGACATCACTCGTATCTGCATCCAACTGCAAAGACTATATGCATCAACTGGCCAGTATACAAAGACTCATCTCTGTTAGACCTCCCCTATCGAGAAAGTCAACTAGGGCTGCAACTAACAATTATTTTCATCGATTAGTTGGCCAATTATTTTTTGAAACGGTTAATTGGATAAAAAAAAAAACAGTAAATATCTTTTATTTAAAATGAAATACACAAATGCAGTGATAAAGTTTACTTCAGAACACAACTGCATGGACATTTTTTGCAATCGCACTGGAACGCAAGGTATTGCAGTACCATGCGTTTCAGTGCGGGTGATCACACTGCAGGCGGGAGACACGTTTGAGGTGCCATTGAAATGAATGGCACAACACACATCCCACAGCAGAGTTTGTCAGGCTGAATCCAACCATGACTTTTCTCACCTTTTTTAGATTTTTCTTTAATTATTAATGTATGTATTATAATAGACCTTTTAAATTAGCTTCATGGATGTAAAATAATCTGAATTGTACAACTCCAAGCCAATAACACACCGAAATTGGACAGAAAAATACCCGACTTCTGTTTGTTAGTATGCGCGCGTTTATTTAACTTTATTTTTTTAATTTTTTTTTTTTACATCATTCCCATCGCATGGGGGTTTAGAAGCCCCCTATGTGATTGCACATTGGAGGAGATACGTTTTCTTTGAGGTGGCATCAGGGGTCTATTATACCCCTGATGTCACCTTTCCACTTTACTGGGAAATGGCAGCTGAATGTAAACACAACAGACAGTGGCTAGGAGCAATAGCCAGCCTGATATTTGCTATTTTATACTGCGATAGCCATTAGCAGGCTGGATATTGCACCCAGCTACTGGATGAGAGACTTGATGCCGGCTTTCTACCGCCAGCAGAAGCTGGGCCACGGGGGCATGAGAGGAGAATCGTGGGCAGCTTCAGAGGAGAATCGTAGGCAGCTTCAGAGGAGAATCGCAGGCAGCTTCAGAGGAGAATCGCAGGCAGCTTCAGAGGCACAGAGGAAGCAGAGGATAGCAGGCAGCATCGGAGGCACAACAACGGTCTCTACTCCCTGCTAGGAGCTGACTGCAGCGCTGTGTCTCCTCTGATCGAAGGGGACACAGGACACAGCATGCAACAGCTGCCAGCGGGGAGGAACGGTGGTGCAGAGCGGTGGCAGCAACTAATTGAAAATCAACTAATTCGATACTGAGAATCGTTGACAACAACTCTCATTATCGATTAAATCGATTAGTTCTTGCAGCCCTAATGTCAACCTCTGGCTTTTAAGCCCAAAAAATATCTGCTCAGATACCGATATGAATGGGTTTTTCCTACATGTTTTGGCAAACTCACTGGTGTATGTCCCTACAGTAAATTTAAAAAAAAAATTCTATCCTTACCCCTTTATTTTTTTCATGGAATCACAAACAACCCAGCATTTTAAGGGATACCTTACAATAGCCTCTCTCTGATGGAGGACTAGCCTTGCCCAACCTTCAAATGTATTAATATTCCAACTTGTACATATTCACTGGTGGGGGTTTTCAGAGTCCAATAATGCTGCAGGTACTACTATTACCACAGAAGCTGCAATTCTGTGATTCTTCAAAACCTTTCATAACTATATGCACAGAAGACATTCTCCTACTTTTGCAAGTGTGGCATATTGCCAATGTCCCTGAAAATGTTCAATATTTTCCTAATGCCCAATTCTGGTAAAATCCACATCTGACAAGAGTTCATTAAATGCAAAGATTTTTCTTTTTGGGCATGGTTTAGTATTTAATGCCTTCAACATCTGTTTCAAGAAGCATTCCTTTTCAGAGTTCCAACAATATTATGCTGCACCCAGCTCTGCTTACTTTCACTACTTACAAATCTGGCATGCTACTGCTCAACAGCTGGGCTTGGACCTGGA
The DNA here is from genome assembly GCF_000935625.1 of Nanorana parkeri. Classification (NCBI taxonomy): domain Eukaryota; kingdom Metazoa; phylum Chordata; class Amphibia; order Anura; family Dicroglossidae; genus Nanorana; species Nanorana parkeri. The sequence goes on from NW_017306547.1 coordinate 1,034,986, forward strand.
TTGGAGCAGCTGTTACTTCAGCCTGGGCACCAAATGCTGATCTTAACTGACAACTCAGTCCTACGACCTATGAAAACTAAGAGACTCAAACTATGGCAGAATGATTTTTCCAAGCTGGCTGAGGAAGCCTGGCAGGATCATCTAGGTTTCCACATCATAGTTACTAGTAATAAATTACTTTGTAAATATAAAATGCCTTACACATTTTTTATAATGGGCAACATACCTGCTCCCACCTGCCCTCAATGTCATCTACAGCCTGGAATTTTTTTATATATGTTTTGGAACTGTCCCAAGATGAGATACTTGTGGTCTGAAATTACCAGATTTACTGTACTGACAAGCTTTTTGCCTTCCTTACCAAAGATCTGTAATCCTGCCCGGTTGTCAGGATACAGAGCACCACCAGGTGGCGCTGGAGCCAGGTCCTGTAGTTCCTGTGCTCACCTGCGGGTGTCTCCAGCAGCCAGGAACTGTCAGTAACCTGCAGCTCCAGTACTCACCTGCGGGTGTGCCCCAGCTGTGACTGATCATCCCATCACCTGGTGCTTCCTGGGAGGGTATTTAAGCCCTCCCTGCAGTCAGGAAGCTGGCTCAATATTGCGTCGCCTGCACCCGACTGACTCCCCCTGGCCTGTGCCTTGGAACCTGAACCCTGCTTCCTATCTGCAACACTGTCACCGACCCGGCTGGTTACCCGACCACTCTCCTTGAATCCTGTTCCTGTACCGCGCTACCCTCCTGTTAACGACCCGGCTTGTACCTGACCACTCTCCTTGTATCCTGAGGCCTGCCGTATATCTGCAGGCCTGTTACCCCTCTTTGTTGCTATTCCCCCTGGCTGTAGGTGTGTGTTTGTCCCAACGGTGGGTTTGTTACTTCACTGCTAAATCTGTGGGGTGGGGGTGGGGGGTTTGTAGTTTTGTTGATGTGTAACAAATAAACTGTGTGCATATAACCCTATCCTGTGTGGGCATATTAATTTGGCCACCCTGCGTGGGTACCTACATGTGGTGTGAGGACGCCTGTGCATGGTACCCTGACACTGGTGCTTGTAAAGGTGCCCATACACCTTACAATTATCTGCAGATTTTCTGTGGTCAGATGGAAAAAGTGCAACAGATTGGCCCAGGTGGAGATTACTCCATCCACACAGTTAAGCGTAGATGGAGGAATCTGTTGCACCTTTTACAACTGACCACAGAAAATCTGCAGATAATTGTAAGGTGTATGGCCAGCTTTAAAGTGGATACATTAAAGACTCTGAAATGTTTAAATCACACCAAGTGTCTACGCAAAATTCAACAACTGGAAAAACCCCGAACCTCTAACCTAAAAGGTGGCCATACACTGTACAACCATCGCAAGACCTTAGTCTTGCGATGGTTGTAAAGTGATTAAAAAAACCGTACGATCTGCCCATCTTGGACAGGCAGATCGTACTCTCGATCATCGCAAGGGGGGTGGGCTTCCGATGACCGCAATGCTAAACGGGCAGTGTGCACGTGCGCACACCAGCCCGCTTGGCATGTGTCTCCCGAGCACACCAGCCGAAAATCGTACGATTCTCGGCTGGTTTTCTAGCGTGCTCCTTAGACAAAAGACGTGCGACCGTACAGTAGAAATGATCGCACGTCTTCGTTCACACTGCTCGATTCTAGTACGAGAATCGAGCAGTGTATGGGCACCTTTAGACAACTGGAAACAACTCATTACCAGGTGTTCCTACTTAATAAAATAACATATATAGCATGAGGTTGCCCAGATAAATTTAAGAAGCTCTAGTCTCCCTGGCTGGTCACACAGTAACTATAGCACTAGCCTAGTTATCCGTATACCCATTTTTAAAATAACTGGTAGAAGAAGTAATTGCATGTGCATATTTAGAGGGATTTGTAAGACAAGAAGGATGCAAACACTAATTGTAGAATTTGCAGCTTCCTGCTTGTACATAATATAAGCTTTATGCTTACGATTGATAATCTTGCACATTTCAGTGTTCATTATTCATCATTACAATGTTCTTAGAGGAAATGGCCCACCTTTTTGTCAAGATGGAAAAATAGATGGGTCTGTACATAGCTTCATTCTGAAAAAGCTATTTTTAATAGGACAAGGCTGTTTCCAAGGAAGGGAAGAAGAAACATTACTTATTTATGTGACTTGAGTGATCTATCTTTCTATTTTTGGAGCCAAAACGTTACATCGGTTTAGAAAAATAAAAGTAGGACGGCTTATTCTTCAGGGATTTTTCTTTATATATCCAATTAACACTACTATTTCACACACCATACCAACTCAAACATAAATGCACACACACAATAGGTTGGACTTGATGGACTTATGTCTTTATTCAACCTCAAATACTATGTAACTATGCAAGTAAACATGATTATTCTTTATATGCACATACGCATGCAGTTTTATGCGACAGCAATACACACCTTCTTCAGAGTTCCCTTCATCCTGGTTTGCTTTATCTATACCAGCCTCTGGAGACTGCTGTTCAAAGCTCTTGTTGAGCTGCTGAAGGAAGACCTCCATAGACAGAGAAAAGTTTAACTCTTTGTTATTCAGCCAGTGCACTACGAAAGGTCCACTTTTTTCTTCTGTCTCACTGAGGCTAATCGATGAAATAGATGGGAGGAGAGGAATGTCTAAAAAGAAAATACAGAAAAAAAAGTTAATCAAGGAGACTATAACCAAGAACATAACACTATACGCATTTATAAAATGAATCTTAAAAAACCTCCTATTCACTTTTCATGATGTTAAAAATGTAACTTAAAGTGACATTAAAGCCTCAGATTTTTTAACATAAAACAATAGTGTAATGTGTGCCTTACTGTAATCCATGGTTGTTTCCCTTCTCTTTGCTGCTCTTCCTTTTAAATCCGTATGTCTTCTCATGCTGGGCAGAACTTCTGTTTTGCAGCAGACTGCCTTGTCTCAGGAATGGATACACGGTGTCTGTGTATCCGTTTGTATAGGCTTGAAACCTGAGCCAGCACTACAGGAAGAGGCCCTGAGCTGAAAAGGGAAGTTCTACCCAAGAATGAGAAGACATGAGGATTTAAAAAGGAAGAGCAGCAAAGAGAAGGCAAACAACCATGGATTACAGTAAGGCACAAATTACAGTATTGGTTCATGTTAAAAAATCTGAGGGTTTAAATGTCACTTTAAAAGGTATGGTCTAAAAAGGTATACCATAGGTACACAACTATGAATTGCCCTGTAGAGTTTGCAAATAAAACACACAAACAGGCTACAGGATCCCTGCTACACTTGTCTAGCACAAATGTGCTTCTATATGTGCTTCTATATTAGAGTTTGAGGATGCCTTACCTGTGGCAGGGTTGATGGTAGCTGCAATGTGAAAGTGACAAAGTGCATTGGCATGAAAGGGTGCGTTCCGATGAACATCATGAGCACTGTGTTGATGGGGTGGATATCCTGTGTGAGCTACCAAGGACAAAGATCTCTTCCTGCCCCTACGAAAATGCCTCAAGTTCAACTGTTTGAAACGAAAATAAATAAATACTGCTGAATAATACTTCAGGCAAATATGAAGCTAACAATGGGGCTGGTGTCACAAAGCCCTTAGCAAGTTTTTCTGAGCTGTTAAAAAATTACTGTGTGGCTACATTAGAGGACTGATAGGCTGCCAAGATTTCAGTCCCAACGCAAGAGCAAGGCTACCTGCCTTATGTACTATTGCTTTCATTCACACCAAACCACACACCTGTGTTGGCGTATGCTGCACATTTTGTTGAGCAGCACGCTCCAACGCACTTCACTTCAGCACATAGAATTCACAAAGTTAACAAAAAATAAAGAGAAAGCATTATGTGTTACAACATTGTGTCATAACAAGCATGGCAACATGCATACACATTGCACATGCACTATGAAGCACTTGGGAGGGTGGGTGTCTAGAACTTAAAGGACAATTATACCAAAGGTAAGCTGTCCTTTAAGACACACACACACACACACACACACACACACACACAATGAATAGCTGAGACTGATGACCCTTATCTCTTGGTTCAGCTTTAAAGCTTCCTGTGTTATAATGTTTTTACCCATTCCTAACACTGGATAATCAATCAGCATCGCCTCTGTACAATAAGTACGCAGATGATACACAAAGATGTACAGCACAACCAAAAAATAATGCTGTCAATTTTGTGCAAGGCAGTGTGGTAGTGTTTTTTTTTTTAAGACTGGTTGAACAAACTACAAAGTCATACACAGGTAAAAGTTCACATATATGTATGTCAACGATTTAGCAGGAGTTGTGCTTTTGGCAGGACAGTGACCAAAGTACAATAGCCCATAACCATCATCAGAATTCTTTATTACTACAGTAACCTAACTTTACTGTGAAGGGTTTCTGCACATTACACACTTTCAATGCTCTGTCTACAGGAGCAGGACCTTGATAGCGGATTTAAAAAAAAAACTTAAATATAGTTACATGCTTAGTAACAATTAGCAGGACTTCTATGGATTAAAAACCTCAAGTCCATCCCCACCATCTTGATACCCTTAGTAACATGAACACTTACAAAAAAACTCTTTACTGCTCATACCTCTAATGCACTCTGTACTCGTTCTTTGTTTGAAGGGTTTCTTTTGAAATTATTTAAACCGTCTGGCTCAACTCTTTGAAAAAAAATTACTGTGTGGCTACATTAGAGGACTGATAGGCTGCCAAGATTTCAGTCCCAACGCAAGAGCAAGGCTACCTGCCTTATGTACTATTGCTTTCATTCACACCAAACCACACACCTGTGTTGGCGTATGCTGCACATTTTGTTGAGCAGCACGCTCCAACGCACTTCACTTCAGCACATAGAATTCACAAAGTTAACAAAAAATAAAGAGAAAGCATTATGTGTTACAACATTGTGTCATAACAAGCATGGCAACATGCATACACATTGCACATGCACTATGAAGCACTTGGGAGGGTGGGTGTCTAGAACTTAAAGGACAATTATACCAAAGGTAAGCTGTCCTTTAAGACACACACACACACACACACACACACACACACACAATGAATAGCTGAGACTGATGACCCTTATCTCTTGGTTCAGCTTTAAAGCTTCCTGTGTTATAATGTTTTTACCCATTCCTAACACTGGATAATCAATCAGCATCGCCTCTGTACAATAAGTACGCAGATGATACACAAAGATGTACAGCACAACCAAAAAATAATGCTGTCAATTTTGTGCAAGGCAGTGTGGTAGTGTTTTTTTTTTTAAGACTGGTTGAACAAACTACAAAGTCATACACAGGTAAAAGTTCACATATATGTATGTCAACGATTTAGCAGGAGTTGTGCTTTTGGCAGGACAGTGACCAAAGTACAATAGCCCATAACCATCATCAGAATTCTTTATTACTACAGTAACCTAACTTTACTGTGAAGGGTTTCTGCACATTACACACTTTCAATGCTCTGTCTACAGGAGCAGGACCTTGATAGCGGATTTAAAAAAAAAACTTAAATATAGTTACATGCTTAGTAACAATTAGCAGGACTTCTATGGATTAAAAACCTCAAGTCCATCCCCACCATCTTGATACCCTTAGTAACATGAACACTTACAAAAAAACTCTTTACTGCTCATACCTCTAATGCACTCTGTACTCGTTCTTTGTTTGAAGGGTTTCTTTTGAAATTATTTAAACCGTCTGGCTCAACTCTTTGATTGAACCCATCTCCACATAACAGGCTGTCATTGGGCAGTAACGTCTCTGCCCACAAACGGCAAATGTTGTCTTTGCAGCATGTCAGAAGAACGTTACACACAGATCCTCTGTAAAACAAAATAGGAAATGGTAACCAAGCATTGCAGCACAAATCAATATTTGGATATCTACAAAAGTATCTATTGTTTATTGTTAATAACAAAGTAACATATTTAGAATAATATATAAAGAAGCTTATAAAAAAAAAAAAAAACAAGAAT
>NW_017306547.1:1040982-1042176 GCF_000935625.1 Nanorana parkeri
AAAAAAAAAAGAAGAAGAGTTTATTCAACTTCTCTTTTGCATGCCCTGGTTCTTCTTTTCCCTCTATCAACATGCTAATTACATTTTTAAATTAAACCTTTGTTCCCATTACATACCTTATTTTAAAACCAGTGAAATCATCACTGGGCTTCTGTGCTTTTCTATGGAATGCAGGCAGATCAGGGCTGATGGGAGGGACTGGCAAGGTGCTGAACGTGACTTCCTGAAAACATCTGTGCTCCCTGCCTTAATACTCCTCTCAAGAGCCCTCAGCCCCGATACAAGCAGTGGGGATGGATCTTGGGAGGAGTTACAGAAATATCAAACATCCTTGATAAGTGGATGTGTCAGTCTGGAGGAGTGGGTATTACTAGGCAGGCTGTATTTGCATGCAAACCGCCATAGTTAACGGCCATGATACTGAGCCTCCATGACAAAGAACTGAAATCCAATGAATGAAAAGAGCAGGTCAGGCACAGCAAGCCTGGGGAGGAAGGAGCAAGGTCATGCTAATGTCCTCTAGCCAGGAAATGTGGTGAAATCTATATGATGTGGTGCAGCTTACAATGCGCAATGAAATCAAAATAAGCAATTTCAGTACAGTAGAGGAGCCTGAGAACTGTGCAAGACTGAAGGTAAGGCTGGAGTTCAGATTTAAGTGGGTTTATTTAAAAGAAAACTGTTCACCATTCTGCATTTGTAATAATCTGATCTCCATCCTTACTTTTCTAAAGTGTGGCCTAAAACAATTTTTTTTTAAGCTCTGTCTACAGGAGCAGGACCTTGATAGCGGATTTAAAAAAAAAACTTAAATATAGTTACATGCTTAGTAACAATTAGCAGGACTTCTATGGATTAAAAACCTCAAGTCCATCCCCACCATCTTGATACCCTTAGTAACATGAACACTTACAAAAAAACTCTTTACTGCTCATACCTCTAATGCACTCTGTACTCGTTCTTTGTTTGAAGGGTTTCTTTTGAAATTATTTAAACCGTCTGGCTCAACTCTTTGATTGAACCCATCTCCACATAACAGGCTGTCATTGGGCAGTAACGTCTCTGCCCACAAACGGCAAATGTTGTCTTTGCAGCATGTCAGAAGAACGTTACACACAGATCCTCTGTAAAACAAAATAGGAAATGGTAACCAAGCATTGCAGCACAAATCAATATTTGGATATCTACAAAAGT
>NW_017306547.1:1042346-1044179 GCF_000935625.1 Nanorana parkeri
AAAAAAAAAAGAAGAAGAGTTTATTCAACTTCTCTTTTGCATGCCCTGGTTCTTCTTTTCCCTCTATCAACATGCTAATTACATTTTTAAATTAAACCTTTGTTCCCATTACATACCTTATTTTAAAACCAGTGAAATCATCACTGGGCTTCTGTGCTTTTCTATGGAATGCAGGCAGATCAGGGCTGATGGGAGGGACTGGCAAGGTGCTGAACGTGACTTCCTGAAAACATCTGTGCTCCCTGCCTTAATACTCCTCTCAAGAGCCCTCAGCCCCGATACAAGCAGTGGGGATGGATCTTGGGAGGAGTTACAGAAATATCAAACATCCTTGATAAGTGGATGTGTCAGTCTGGAGGAGTGGGTATTACTAGGCAGGCTGTATTTGCATGCAAACCGCCATAGTTAACGGCCATGATACTGAGCCTCCATGACAAAGAACTGAAATCCAATGAATGAAAAGAGCAGGTCAGGCACAGCAAGCCTGGGGAGGAAGGAGCAAGGTCATGCTAATGTCCTCTAGCCAGGAAATGTGGTGAAATCTATATGATGTGGTGCAGCTTACAATGCGCAATGAAATCAAAATAAGCAATTTCAGTACAGTAGAGGAGCCTGAGAACTGTGCAAGACTGAAGGTAAGGCTGGAGTTCAGATTTAAGTGGGTTTATTTAAAAGAAAACTGTTCACCATTCTGCATTTGTAATAATCTGATCTCCATCCTTACTTTTCTAAAGTGTGGCCTAAAACAATTTTTTTTTAATTATTATTATTTACTTGTGTTCCATCATAGTCAGGTTCAAGGCCATTTTAAGTTCTGCCCGAGCTCAGTACCAAATAAGGCATTCAAAAATTGTCATGACAAAAGTGCTGGCATCATTTTTTGGCCAAGGAGGTTAGCCTTGACGTGACCGTCAGCACAGGGTCACTTAAATGTAGAAGCATATCTGTAAAAGAAAAAATATACTTACTTTTCCGACGGCTCATTTGTTAAAAGGCTGTCTTTTTACTGTTACTCCGCTGCTTAAAGCATATGGCCCGTCAGCGGGAGAAGCCACAGCATGTATGCCACACACCCAGTAATATGCAAAACTGGCAATGGTCAGGGAACAGCAGAGTCAGGGTTTCAACTAATTGGCCGCCGCAAAGGTAAGTTTCCTCCTATTTTACAGGGTTTTTTTCAGCGAGTCCAAAAATGAGAAAAAAATGTTTTGTTCTCACATACAAGTAAAACAAGTGAATATGTGGAGATGCAGATACATACATAAAACAATTTCTAAAATCTGTTAAAGGGTATACTTAGTTACATTGGAATTCTGATCACCTAATGATCCTCCCTACAGTTGGACTAATACACAATCCAGATGATACATTATAAAATCAGATATGGCATTAACCAAAAGATATTTCTGTGTCACATAATGCACTAACCGTGGCATGAATTTACTAGATTTTCGCCAAGAAAATCCATTTACTGCTCTAGGGTGAGCAAGGTAGATGAAAGAAAAGTCTACTTCTCCTTGACCTTCTTTCTCTGGACTTGTAACAGGTGATATAACAGCAGAGTGCCAGCTTTCAGTATTGTACCAAACCTTAACCAGACAGTCATCCTGTGGGAAGAGATTGACAACAGCGTACAGGTGAAGGACGATTATGAGACTTATTAACATGAGTCCAACACAGTCAAAAACAGCAGCAGAGCATAGCGGCTAGTATTCTGCTGAATGCTGCAGGGATACAACAATACTAGCATGACAAAATGTAATGGACTGGAAACGGAAGACATTTTTGGCATAGATCACAGTCCTCTGGATTAGTGTTGCTCAACACTGGTTA
>NW_017306547.1:1044236-1055176 GCF_000935625.1 Nanorana parkeri
TTGTATGCATTCCTTTAAAAAACAGAATAAAATGAGCATAAAATGAGCCAATTACCTTGCCAGCAGTAGCAAAAAATTCTCCATCCGGGGAAAATTTCATTAAATGCACTGAAAATGCTGTGCTGGAAGACAAAATATTGAAAGCATTTAGTAAGTGACTAACATAATCCAGTATTTCCCTGGAACAGAGAAAAAGGGCTCAGAATGAGTAACCAAACCAATTGACATATGGACCCAAGGACAACTCTAGGAACAAGCTGGTGAAAGGCACATGCTGGTAAAACAGCCCTTTGCACGAATTAATGAAGAGAACTCACTCAACTGGTTACAAGACCAGCAAGTTAGGCATTGGGTTGGAAAACACCCATGTGTGCCCATCTGTTGGTGCATGCAGTCACTGTATACCACCATTTGGACATATATTACCTGACGTATTTACTTCTCTGCCACCTGGCAATACCAATTCAACTGGTGAAGCTGGGGAAGAGAACTGCACAATTGTAAGCAGGAACCAGCACAAGCAATTTAATGTGATGCTCCACTGTACATATCATACATGCAGGTTACTCTAAACGTACTACATTTTACCTGCACTGCCAGATACATTTCCAGTTTGCAAAGTCTGCATCTGCTTTCTCCTGACAATCTTCATTACATAGTTTGTCCAAAGATGCATTGGACCATAGCTGTAGGCTGCTTGATCCAGTTAGTAGGCGTGTTCCTAAAATAATAATAATAAAAAACATTGATACTCTCTACTGTACTTAAAAATAAAATAAAACAATAGAACAGCAATGTAAAAGCCCATATGAGAAAGAAGAGCAGCAGGGAAAAGAGATTTATATGATCAACATTAATACGAACAATGATAGTTGAAGAGCAGGTCCAAGAAAACTGCTGAAGACAGAGATGATGTACAAGAGTTCATCATTCTACCTGCCAAAAGGATTTGCAATTAAGTTTAGCTACTCTAAGGCTGGGTTCACACCTAGGCGTATCAAATACGCGCATTTGTCACGCGTTTCGTGCCGCACAATTAGCTGTAAAAAACTCGCGACAAACGCACGTTTCCGAGGGCTACTTGGCTGTATCCCAATGGAAACGCGCGACAAAAACGCCCCAAAGAAGCTCCTGTACTTCTTTGGGCGTAGGGCCTTTTGTAGCGTGTTCATACAGCCTGTCATACGCCCAGGTATGCACCATACCCATAGGAAATAATGGGATTTCTGTGTTTGAGCGTTTTGCAGAGCGTAGGAACGCGCTACAAAACGCCCAGGTGTGAACCGGGCCTTAGAGTTACAAAGCACATCAAGAAAGATCAGTTACTTCCTGGCTTTACAATTTTTACTCGCTGAATCACTTTACTGCCAACTACCCAGGGGTGATGATGTTACTGAGACAGGAATTACCTGACTGTGCAGCATAATGAAAACGTGTAGATCACAAGACTGAATGAACAACATTACAAATCCTATTACAATCAATAAACCTTATAAAAATCTAGTCACCATGGAACTAGAAACATTGTGCTAGAAAGGTCTGCCCTACAAGTATAGTAAAGTGTATGTAAATTATTTTTATGTATGTTTGGCATCATGTCTCAATGTAAACAGTTGACAGGTCTGCAGGAGAAATGTGCAGACATGATAGGTAGGCTAATGGTCAACTGAAGGAGCAACAGTAAGAATCTTTGTAACACTTCAAAAAATTATTTAAGATGAATGTACTAATAATTGATTGATTGATTACAGGTTTACATACACTTAAAGGACTGCATTAACTGAGTGGGGGGAACCTGCGTCAACCACAATCTTCACTAGGGTCTGAATGCCTGAACTTAAAGCGGACATTTACCCATATCTTCACAATACCAGCAAACACACCTTTTGAAATGTTTAGTAATGACAATCTACAAACACATACTTCTAGATAATTGCAGGCTTTTTATTCTTTACAAACCTTATTTCTTTCTCTTTTCTGCCCCAGTCTTCTGACAGTGGCCATGTTTACTAAGGGCAGATTACGGGATTTCATATTACTTCCTGGATTTCTGGCAAATGTGGCTAGACATGTGACTAGGACATGTGACCATGCACATCCATCTCAGAGGAGGAAAATGCCTTTCCCTGAGATCTCATGAGATTACAGATGAGATTTCCTAGCAATGCTCTGCTGATGACTAGGGCTGCAACTAATGATTATTTTCATAATCGATTAATAAGCCGATTATTCTTTTTGATTATTCGGATAAAAATAAATAAATCCCATCCTTAATTTAAAATAAAATACACAAATGCAGTGTTGCAAACAAAGTTTACTTCAGAATAAAACTGCATGCGCATTTTTTTTAGCGATGGCACTTCACTTCATGGACCGCATGGCATCGCTGTACCGCGGTCACTGTGGATGGAAATGAATGGCACTGCAACGCACCTCCCACAGCAGAATTTGTCAGGCCTAAACCGAAAATTACTTGTTTCCCACCTTTTTATTTTTGTTAAATAATTGTATTGTAAGCACATGGCGCTTGAACAGCTTCAACCAGGGAATGACAGTGCTGTCCACAGACGGCAGCTCAATGTAAATACAGCAGGTAGTGGGCTGGTGCAATAGCCAGCGTGGTATTGGCCATTTCACACTGCAATAGCCGGCTGGCCATTGCACCCACCCGCTTGCTGTGCTCTCCCAGCATGGAGGAGAGAGCTGGGGGATCCCACCAACTAATCAATAAATGATAATTGTTGACAACTATTCTTATTATTGATCGATTAGTTGGTTGGAGCCCTACTGTTGACAAGGCAATCTCAGTAGGGCCAATCCCAAGTGTGCATCGGGTTGCCAAACTGAAGTAATTTTGCCCTTTCAAAGCAGGAAGTGAATGCTCTGCAAGTGTAAATATTTCAAAAATCACAGCATTCTACACCTGACATGTCTATGTTATTATTAATCATCGTACATAGAGGGATGCAATGGTAGAATGTAATATTCAGTGTAAAGGTCTGCTTTAATAAAGGAGCTGCTAATCAAGCTGAAGGTGAGTCACATACTTTATAATTCCTTAGAAAAGATCCGAGCGAAACCCACAGCTATCATTTTTATGTAATTATGCATTTCTTTAAATTTGAGAATGCACCCTTTGACAGAACTGGTAGAAAAGATATGAAGCATTTAATAGCCAGCAGTATACAAACATAAAATGTAGCCATAAAAAACAATTATATAACAATTATATAGCTAGTCTAAATGATGTCTAATACACACTGTTCCATCATAAATACTGGGCAGGACAAAAGGGTTAAATGAAGTGTATGACTCCGGACCCAACAGCGGAAAAGGTGGAACAGCAGAAAGGCCCAGAACAAAAGAAAAAAAGCAAAAGTGCCTCTAAAATCTGAATTGTACATATCCATCCTTCTTTCCCCATTTTCTCTTTTAAAGCAGCATACTGAAGTCACCTTTGATGCCAAAGTGTGTGGCAGAATCTTAGATAGCTAGTGTACAGAGGGCAATATTACAAAGTCATGCTAGAATTTTAGAACAGATTTATAGGTGCGCCTGCTATACAGCCGATTTGTTACCATGAGTATGCCATACACCATAGAGGGAGGTTAATAGGAAACATAGGCTGGATTCATACTTCCCCATTACAGTACATTGCGTTAACAAGCATTGTGTCACACATTATTGTGCGTTGCATTAGGGCAAACTATTCATTTTCAAAAGGGCTGCCAAGCCACAACGATGGCTCAAAAACTGACATGCAGCATATTTTCCAAAGCAGCACACCACAGTGTATAGTATGTTGTGGTGTGCTGTAATGCATGCGTGTTGGAGCTGCATTGCCTTAAGAGTGTTAGGGCGCCATTCGAACTATATGACGTTGCAACGCTCTAACGCATGTAAAATGCGTTAACATACATTGTTGCAACATGTGCTTTATTGCAACATACCCTATCCATTCATAAAATTCAGGTCACAGTGGAGCCTGCAGTGTCCTGTGGTGTTCTCTTTGCTTAACCCAACAGACAGCAGACTGTGCTCAGTTTATGTCCCCTTTTAACCTTTTTTTAACGCACCACTTGCTTCAAAAGCACCCAAGCAAGCAAAATGCTAAGCACGTTTGTACAGCACATGATTCTACTTTATAAATGCATGCGTTCTTTTATTAAAGCAATTATATGGCAAAGGTAAGGCCATATAGCAGCTTTATATGCGGGGCCCTTAGACCATGCCTAAGTAATTATGCTTAAATGATAGTTGGTTATTGTAGAAACTTTTGTAATTGTATTAGCTGAAGCCAGTTATTCTATTGAGAAAAAAATAAAATGGTTTGTGCTTGGGTTGCAAAGTACGGGCATTCCAAAAGATCACTTTCGGTTTCATAAATGGGCAAAATCATACTGCTTTAAGTTTTAATTTTGTCTATAAAGCAGAAATTAAAATATATGTCAGAAAATTAACTAAGTCACACAAAAAGGTGTCCAATACTACTGTGAGAAAAGCGGGCAACTGGTTCCAACCAATTTAGAAAAGGAAGCAGTAGATGCAGATGCACAATGACACAAGAAGAGGGTTATATCTGAATCTGCAGTCTGAGAAACAGACCTGGGTCTACTGGTCCTCACGTGAATGCTTCCTTAAAATGGTACACTCCAAATCTAAAAACAAAAAGAGATCACTAGGCCATGGAGGGACTGTTTAAAACGAAAAAGCCATATCTGAAACTGGCAAATAACAACAAAACAGGCAAAAAAAACCATAAGTATTGAATTACAGATGACTGGGAAAGAGTATTATAGAGCTCCAAAGAAGAGCTTTACCATAAAGTCAGAGAACAATGTCTTACAAGTAAGCCACACCCCTAGGAAGAGATACAAACGCTGTGGACTCTTGTGAGATCATCAATGTAAGGACTATACCTTCTGATCAACTTAATGCTGCTTTGGTAAATAAAAGTATCACCAGCTGTTAAAAACATGTTGCATGTTTTCACCTGGGAAATGTCTGAGTAAAAATGTTGAAAAAAAAAAAAAAAAAAAAAAAAAAAAAAAAGGGGGGGGGGGGGGGGTGCGCATTGAGGAACAGGGCCTTGGGGCAGCAGAGAGAGTAAATCCGGCCCTGCTTGCTAGCAGTAGATACATATTAAAAGACGCAGTGAATTGATGGATACAGATTATGGTAAAATGGAAAGATCACTAGGCCATGGAGGGACTGTTTAAAACGAAAAAGCCATATCTGAAACTGGCAAATAACAACAAAACAGGCAAAAAAAACCATAAGTATTGAATTACAGATGACTGGGAAAGAGTATTATAGAGCTCCAAAGAAGAGCTTTACCATAAAGTCAGAGAACAATGTCTTACAAGTAAGCCACACCCCTAGGAAGAGATACAAACGCTGTGGACTCTTGTGAGATCATCAATGTAAGGACTATACCTTCTGATCAACTTAATGCTGCTTTGGTAAATAAAAGTATCACCAGCTGTTAAAAACATGTTTCATGTTTTCACCTGGGAAATGTCTGGGTAAAAATGTTGAAAAAAAAAAAAAAAAAAATCGATGGAGAACCCACTAAATCCACTGAAACAAGAAACCAAGCAAAGGCTGTTGGGAGATCCCCTCTCTCTGCCACCCTTGTAAGGGAAAGCAGTCAGTGTTTAGCAGGGTATCCAACATGGTCTCAATGAACAAAGAGCAGGAAAAAAAATGTTTTTGGTGTTCTACTTTAATCCCCGCTTGACATCTTTAGCGGGGCTTCTGTGGAAGCAGAGCCCCAGAAGAGGCAAGCAAAGGAAGAGTCAGTCACCAGTGTTGCCACCAGGCTACCTGAAGCAAATCTTTTCCCCATACCAACATACTATGCCATGTTGCACACAGTGGAGAAATCACAGATCCACAGACTGGCTAATGGAGAAGCAGGGAGATGCTTGCACCGCAGGTCCTCCGCTACAGCTTCCTCTCCAGCAATCCCTCACGAGAACAATGAGATTAATGACATCACCAAATCTTACCCCAACTCTTCTGAGAACAGTAGTTAGGACAGGTTTGTATCTCAGCGTTTGTATCTCTTCCTAGGAGTGGGCAGGATTTAAATATGCAAGTCTAACGCTACATTAATGGCAGTGCTTAGGCAATGTCAAATGACAGGAAGTGCACTGTAATTTTTCAGGAGGAAATCAAAAGCAAATGGGAACATTTTCCAGGATACTGCTAAACCACAATTTACTCTATACGATGACAAATATGTTTTGTTTTTTAGTCTGGGTCCACTTTTAAGCAATTGAATCCATATGAAAGGAAGGCAACTTTAAAGTGGAATTCTCAAGGGGCGTTGTGACATTTCTGCGACAAGAATCCCAGGAGTCCTTCAGATGTGGTTGCTGTACCAATGAAGTTAATGACTTATGGTGATATGGGCGCATCAGTCATCAGCAGGCCGCACATGACCCTAAATGGTACAATTACATGCAGTTTAGAATAGATGATTGTCCCTGGACGCATCTATCCTGCGTCCACTTACAATCATTTCTCCCAAATTGCATGTAATCGTACCATGTATCACACAGACTGCAGCTGAAAGATGCAGCAGCTATTACCTTTAACTTAAATGGGTACAGGGGCCACATTTGAACGGGGATACCTGGGATTCCTGTAGTAGGACTCCCAAAATGCACCATGTGTCCCCATGTGAATGGGGCCTTAGAAGCACAGGACAGAAATGACAGCCTACAGCTTTTCTCAGTATAGGTTTCTATTGAAAACAAGTCCACGTTGGCAAGTCCTATATTTAGATCCCAATAGGTTCCATTTGAAGCTTAATTACCAACAATATTAACCACTCCTCTCCTTACAAGAATGCTCTACGGCTTTGTAGGATTTTGTTACTTTTGGAGTGGATGAAAACACATCAAGATGCCTGTACCACATGCGCTATTGACTTGTTGCGAATAAGATGTGATAAACACACTGCCTGGCTGCCTCTAGCTTTTATACTTTTTACATTCATGCAAATGCAACAAACATGCAAATCAGAATCAGGTTAGGATTCCCGGTATGCATAAGTGTTCTATGTAAGTGGATCAAAAGTACTAAAGTAATTGGATCAAAGTGAAAGCCAAGCAATGACAATTTTTCAGAAGAGGTCAAGAATAGCAACCTCCATATTTCCAAAGTACAGGTTTCTGTAAAAAGAAAGCAAATCTATTTTTATTTTGAAAAAGATTAAATTTTTAAAAAAAAAGTAAATAACCTAAAATGCAAACCAATAAAATCAAAAAAAGAGTAAGTTGGATGGTGGGGGTAGTTAAACAGTTTATTTTGTATTATATGTATGGATTTGAATAACAGCAGGAAGAGGCAGCTTACTAAACTGAATAAAGTATTTAAGCTTTGCTTACACCTTTTACAGTGATCACTATGACAGGTTGTCAAAGTAATTACAAGCCTCAGGAACCATTCTAAATATTTCCCAAGGGTAACCTGCAATCTAAGCTGTGTAGTGACAGCGGCAAACACAGGTTTCAGGTGCACACTGAATAACTAGAACACATGCATAGATGGTGGCTCAAAGCTATGCGTACTACATACTGCCATATGCTGTATGTAACATGAGCAATACAGAGGCAGTCACAAGCCTAGTGGTAATTAGAAATGTTTATGTTTTTAGTTGCAATTAATACTTAGTATTACAGAAATCAAAATAAAGTGAATACATTCGACAATATAACATTCCTTCTAGTTCATATAACTGATCAAATTCATCAAATGTAACATTCACTAAAGAAACCTCTATTTGCAGTAATTAGGCCTGGTACACACCGGGCATTTTGTAGCCCTTTTTCTGCCCTAAAAAATATGTCCCCCCAAAATCCCATTCATTTCTATGGCCCTGTTCACATCTAAGCATTTTGTCGCAAGAAGCAAAGCGCCTGTCGTTGGAAAAAGTACAGGAGCTTTTCTTTTGGCATATGACAGCTTGTTTTGGCCCCATAAGAGTCAATAGGAAACACTCATTAATATCAATGAGCTACAATCTGCTCACAAAAATGCACGGCTTGATTTATGCACGTAAAAATGTGTGTCTTAAACGCGCACAGAGATGAGAAAAAATGCTGTCACCTAGGTGTGAACCCAGCCTTATAGCTTTAGAGACCTTTGGCATTCCAGCTGTTAGTTTTGATCATAGGAACGTTTCATTTTTACCTTTTGTAGCTCTTCCTAGAAAATGCACCTTGCTTAACCAGTTGACATCCGCGGTGTTAAACCCCCTTCCCATCCAGGCCATTTTTCAGTATTCAGCGCTGCGGTACTTTAACTGACATTTATTCCGTCATGCAGCGCTGTACTGAAATGAATTTTATACCCTTTTTTGGGGACAGATAGAGCTTTCTTTTGGTGGTATTTATTCACCACTGGGGGTTTTATTTTTTTACTATATTAAGGAAAAATCACCGAAATTTAAAAAAAAAAAAAAGTGCCGTCCGTCCGTTTTTCTACTACGGGCGGACGGCAAGAGGTTAAAGTAACTCTAAACACAGGAGGTAAATCTTACAAATAGTTGAGAACTATGGGGTAAGTGTTTTTCCCCATAGTTCTCTTTAGTGTCACAGGAGGACATATACTCAACTCCTCCTGTAACCCAAAGCTCAGTATATAGTAGGCTATTGCCCGCTATATACTGAGCGCGCCGCAGCCGGGACGGATCCTGACAATACTGCTGTGCCTGCCCCCTCCCCATCCGTTCCTCCACCCAGTGCTAGAAAATCGGAGATGGGAAGGGGGAATCCCTGCGGGCAGGCGGGGTGACTGACAGTCACTGCAGGGCGCCGATCGGGAAGTGAGCGGATCGGAGGCATGTTTCTGCTCACTTCTCGATTGATAGAGCCGACCTGTCACAGCTTCTTTGTCACAGGCCAACTAACTATGAGGATGAGTGGAAATCACTCAACTCATAGTTCTCCTTTAAGTACATTAAAAATATTAACAAAAATGTATCTTATTTGTGGATCACTGGCTGTAGATCCTCAAATCATCTCTGGATTGGTGATGACACTGTCCTTCCTTCTGGAGGGGGACTGCTTTTGTTTTCCATGGTCCCCGTGTTTGTTTTCCATGGTCCCTGTGTGTGTTGTAAAGTAGACATCGATCCAAGCTCACTTCCGTGATAGACTACAATCTCATGTTTATTTTGCTAATTTGTAATGAGATTGTAGTCTACCATGGCAGTGAGCTTAGAGTTGTGTCTACTTTACAACACACACACAGGGACCATGGGGAACAAAAGTAGCCAGCCTCCAGAAGGAAGGACAGTGTCATCACCAATTCAGAGATGATTTGAGGATCTACAGCCGAGTGATACACAAATAAGATATATTTTTGATAATAGTTAGGGTACTTGAATGCATTTTTAAGATTTAACTCATGGAGTTTAGTGTCACTTTAAAAAGGAATTGTTCTTGCCATGCCATCAAAGGCAGGACCCCCAACTTTTTGTTTCTTCATTAAATAGGTCTAACGGCTCAGTTCGTCATACTGCATACTTTCACCAATCAAGCACTGACCACTGGGGCCAGTATTCCCAGATTCAGGTTTTCCTTGTTAAATAAAACATTTGTTTCTGGTGTATACTATTTAAGGAAGCAGCCAAATGAGGAGCTGCAAGGTCTGTTTCTGCAGGTGTGCATCTGGGCCTTATGCTTTTTTTTACTATCCTGGTTAGATTCACCTCGCCCTTTATTTCTTAAAATCTTAGTGGACATTTTTGTATGACGACATCTACAGTTTCTTGGAAAACGGACATTATTATACAGGATTGATATAGCGACAACAGTTTGGGCAGCGCTTTATAAAACAATTATTTATTTTGCAAAACAAAGGACTGACAAGTTTCGACTATTTTCTTACTCCAGGAGTAATATTTTAGAAAACTAGTATCTCACAATCAAAGACAGTTTTTTTTTTTTTACAAAAAAAAGGGGGTTTAAATAGTTCTTATACAATTACAACAGTTTCTGCAATCACAATTATGAGTACAAGCTAAGGGAGTTTACCATTAGGACACTGGAGGTTATACTAATACAGGTTCCTGTAACCAAGTGGTAGGAAATCAAAAAGTATATATTATTTACCTGCTGGGTCCCAGGTTAGATTATGTGCAACTGAATCCAATACTATGTGGCCACTCTTCTGCCATTGCGTACGACTTCCCTAAAAAACAAACGCATTAGTGGATTTATCAAAGGTTGGTAACGCAGTAGAAAACAAACATGTTTCCTACATATGTCTCTGTGCATGAGGTAGAGCACCACTTAAAATAAAAAAAAAAAAAGCTCTGTTACCTTTACGAAACTGGAGAAGCAAAAGAAAAATGACAGAGGCTGCACTTCAGAAATGGGCATTCTTTACAGATATCACTACTACTATTCTTGTGTATCAGGGCATTGCTTCAGGCACAATCAGAAATACTGACATCCATTTACAAGATCTTAAAAACGATCAATGAAGAAATACTTACTTGTGGCTGTGAGCTTTTTTGTTTTAACAGATCTGCAGGCTTAAAGATGCAAATCACGTTGCCATAGGAAGCTGCAATCTAGAAACAAAGTCAACAAGTCAGCAGGCAGCCACTCAAAATGATTTCTGCCAACATTAAACATGATTGACAAGTTTTCTGTTACAGTCTCTTGTTAGCCTAACACAACTCTTAGGTTTAGATCTAAACAGAAACCCCATAATATATTCAGGGGTGCAGATAAAAGGGGGGGTGGGGGGCAGGGAAGGTCCAAAGTGCTCACACAAGGTTTGTAAACTGGCTTATTTGTCCTTGCTGCTCCACCTCACTGCGAAATTCAAAATTCAGAGTGCAGGGCTGCGCTACGCGGCAGTACTGGGTACAGATAGTATACCGGCACTGACGGAGAGGAAGGAGCATTTGCCCAAAG
>NW_017306547.1:1055336-1056033 GCF_000935625.1 Nanorana parkeri
GAGGGTACCAAATCAGAGACGGTCATTCAATTTTCCCAGATTCACCTGGGAAAGTAGAATTACTTTTTAAAATTGTGTCTTTGTGTGAAAGTATGAAAACAGAAGGTACTCAAAACTGAAAATGGGTAACTTATTTAAAAATGTGGAAGTTGCCTTCATGCCTAGACACTGCACTGTGCTTTGTGATCAACTTGATGCATGCATACGATTTAGCAAAACGCAGAATGTTACAATGCATGTCAAATCGTCTTGACACGCTGCGCTGCATAGTGTTGAATGAATGTAATTTTAAAAGAAACACTCAAGCCCCACTGTAATGTGTTATGTGGACCATAACTTCTGCTAGCTGGTGTGAATAGGTGCTTCCCCCCCTTTTGAAATGTTATCCTGTGCAGCCTGGCATGAATGAATAAACAGGGAAATGCTCAGTTCGGAGCACTTCCTGTTCACCCACAAACAGAAGAAATGGTAAAGATGCGACTCATGTTTACCATCTCGCCAAACAAAATGATTATGCACGCTATAGTGCTCTACCCCAAAATCCTCAATAACACCCTATTTACTATCTGTTCCCTTATGAATGAACAAAGCAGTACTTCCTACTGAGCACTCCTGTGTTTATTCAGGAGCTGAACCCCGCTCCCCTCCCCGTCTGTACTGGCCAGTCCGCTCTTTCTCCCCAATATCTGAGGGGGGC
>NW_017306547.1:1056120-1067458 GCF_000935625.1 Nanorana parkeri
ACAGGCCGGGGGGGTTCTCACATTTTTCAAAGACTTGTCAGCCACTGATCTCAGCAATTATTTTATTCTGCAGAGTCCAGTGGACACTTCTGTTATAAGATCATGGTTGCTGAAGAGATCATAAGTTTATAGCATGGGAGAATGCACCTGACATAAGACATACTGACCTGACCAGCTGACGTTTCTGTTCCACATCTGCCTTACACTGGTCGCAGCAAAAGGGTTAAAAGGAGAACTATGGGGTCAGTGTTCTTCCCCATAGTTCTCCTTGGGGTAACGGGAGGACACAAACTAGCGTCCTCCCGTTACCCTAAGCTCAGTATACCGCGAGCTACAGCTCGCGGTATACTGAGACGCCGCACCTGGAGCGGATCCCGACGTAGATGACAGGATTCGCCCAGCTGCGTGAGTGACAGCTGGCTCTGCCTATCTAGAGGCAGAGCCAGCTGTACCCGCCCCCTCCCCCATCCGTTCCGCCAGTCAGCGCTGGCAGATCGGAGCGCGGAAGAGGGGAATCCAGCCCCTCCCCCTGTCACGGCAGAGAGCCGTGACAGGATCGAGAGGTGAGTGAACCCGGTATGTTTTCCCTCACCTCCCGATCTACTGAGCCGACCTGTGACAGTCTCATTGTCACAGGTCGGCTTAGAACTATGAGGTGAGTGGAAATCACTCATGTCATAGTTCTCCTTTAATATATACCAAAATGTTGTGGTCCCCAGATTGAACACTTTATATAGGTCATATGTAGCCAGTTTCTATGCACGGTTTTCAGAAATGCCCCAATACTTGCTAGTCAAACACAGATTAGTGGGTTACTCATCATTTTACTAATTTACTGGCAAAAATAAAACAAAATGGGGTGAATTTATCAAAACTGGAGCAGAAGAATCTGGAGCAGTTGCCTATGGCAACCAATCGGCTTCTCTTGAGTCTGTTCAGTTAAGATTTGAAAATGAAAGAGAGAAGCCAATTGGTGGCCATACACAGCTGCTCCAGACTTTGTCTGCTGCAGTTTTGATGAATTCCACTCAATGTGTAATCACCAGAACACTATGAAGGGAAATTTTCAGGTATATAACAAGCATGAAAGGGAAGACAAAAAAGCCTTTAATCATTTGAAGGCACAATAGTTTTTATTGAAAATACACTCTAAGGAAATAACCTACTGCAATTTTGTTTGTTCTGTTTTATTATTCCAAAGCTTGACTGCACTGTAAAACAGACAGAAAATGTAACTAAAATAAAAAATCAAAAGGCTGATATAACCTGATGTAAAGACATGTTATAAACATTCAAAACTAAGCAAGCGCAGGAAAATCTGCAAAAAACGGAGAAAGGGAACAAAAATGTGTGAGCTTTCTTAACTGCAAGTCCGTTCAAACAGTTCTGTGACCAAGCAACCCCTGCCAGACACTACAGCCATGTCCAAGCTAAAAAACACACAGCCCAGTCTAGCACCTCTACCACACTTTAACTGGGACCTAGGGAGGAGGGGGTGCAACATCTCTGCTCCCCCAATCACACAATGTCTTGTATTTTTTTTTTTGAAGAAAAAATGTACAAGGTATTTTATGAATGGGCAAGTATCGGGGAGGGGAGAGTGATTCGAATAGAGCACTTCATTGCTCGAGTTGCATCTCATACTCCTGGAAGGAAACGGCATACTGCTGGGCAAGTTCTTCTTTTTTTCCCTTTTATACTTTGCAGCAGCCGTCCACCCATAACACATAGCCAGAGTGGTGTGTAAATATCTTTTTCCTGGAGTTTTGCTTTAATGTGTGACTGTATACACACACACACACACACACACACACACTGTTGTTCAGTGTCAGTATAGAAGGGAGTGTGGCAAACGGTGCAAATCCAAAAGAAAGAAATAGACAGCACTCAAACACTGTAGGGGACAGATTACAAGGTTACAGCCAAAGGGTTGAGTCAAAAATTCCTCCCTGAGCCGCTCTGAAGGAACACTGACAGAATAGAACCGGACCCCAACCACTTCTTAATTATGTGTCTGTTTAGAGTGAAAATCTGTCACATTTTCAGTACTAAATCTGTCTCAGAACTTTGCAAACTGGACTTGGAGAACTATGGGGTTAAGGCTTTTCCCCATAGTTCTCCTTATGGTAACGGAAGGATACAAACTAGCGTCCTCCCGTCACCCTAGGCTCAGTATACCGTGAGCTGCTGCTCGCGGTATACTGAGACGCCGCAGCTGAAGCGGATCCCGACAATTATGTCTGGATCCACACAGCTGCGTGACTGACAGCTGGCTCTGCCTATCTAGAGGCAGAGCCAGCTGTACCCGCCCCCTCCCCTGTACGTTCCGCCAGTCAGCGCTGGCGAATCGGAGGGGGAATCCAGCCGTGACAGGATCGAGAGCTGAGCAAACGCTGGTATGTATTCGCTCACCTCATGATCTACTAAGCCGACCTGTGACAGTCTCATTGTCACAGGTCGGCTAGAACTATGAGGTGAGTGAAAAGCACTCACCTCATAGTTCTCCTTTAATAGGGAAAAAAAGAAGGCAAAAAAGGTCTGTAAACCTGTCAGAGACTTTTCTGAAGGAGCAGCAGCATGATTTATCACTAATTTGCTGGATGAATGTCCTACTATGTATTAATTTGTTGGATAAATGCCCTCCGATGTATTAAGGACAGAGGTGTTTGTAGCATATATTAGCAAATCCATGTGGAAGTCACACTGCCTCATCATGGCCCCTCTGTATAGTTCGGTCTCTACACCCATCCCAATCAGCATATGAATTCAACATTGTGTCTATATGACCCAGGAATAGGTAGCATGGATATTGTTCAGGGTGCTAGTGACAGGTACGGTCAAAGTAACTAACAATGAACATCATCCTGTCCCGCAAAGGCTCCTATAAGTCATTATAGGAAGGTGTGTGGGTGCATTGGATGCATTGACAATTTCTTTCAAGAACCTCTCCTAACATACCAACTCACAGGGGAGGACCTGGATTTGTGGAAAGGCCACAAAAGCAGATGCTTGGGACAACAAAATGGTAGGCAGACAGCAGGATGTTTTATTATATTATTACACTCTATACACAATCAGGGTTCAAAATGAAACACGTCATTAAGTAGAACTGAGCTAGAATGGCGACTTTAGATGAATTCTCCTTCCCATGGCATCTACAGAAGCTTCTGTCAACACACAGTTTGCTTGTGGTCCCGTTGTCGGCCTACGATATCACAGACTGACAAGCCTCACCCCCAGCCCCACAGAGCCTCATCAACCATGGCTTCTGACAGGTATCGCTAATGTCAGTGAAGGCTGGAGTCTCTGCCTCCTCAAACCCTTAGAGCTCAGGGAGGAAGAAAGGATTTAAAGGAGAACTATGACATGAGTGATTTCCACTCACTTCATAGTTCTAAGCCGACCTGTGACAATGAGACTGTCACAGGTCGGCTCAGTAGATCGGGAGATGAGAGAACACATACCGGGTTCCCTCACCTCTCTATCCTGTCACGGCTCTCTGCCGTGACAGGGGGAGGGGCTGGATTCCCCTCTCCCATCTGCCAGCGCTGACTGGCGGAACGGACAGGGGAGGGGGTGGGTACAGCTGGCTCTGCCTCTAGATAGGCAGAGCCAGCTGTCATTCACGCAGCTGGGCGGATCCCGTCATCTAAGTCGGGATCCGCTCCAGGTGCGGCGTCTCAGTATACCGCGAGCTGTAGCTCGCGGTATACTGAGCTTAGGGTGACGGGAGGACGCTAGTTTGTGTCCTTCCGTTACCCCAAGGAAAACTATGGGGAAAAACACTGACCCCATAGTTCTCATTTAACAGTAAAATGTCCACCAATAAAAAAAGAAAAAAAAGAAAGGCTATTTAACATGCATTTTTGGTAATTGAATTGGCATGTTTAATGATGTTATGCTGAACGTGAATATGAACTTACAGACTAAAAGGGTTGACAGACATTTGAGAGTGTATCTATACCAAAAAACAAAACATTTAGTATATTTCAGCATACCAGTCCTTAAATGAGGCAGCTGCATTAGTTTTCTTTTTTACAGGTTCTCTTCATTTTTGTCTGGTCATTTTACAAAATGACCCTTCCAATACATGGACTTCCAAGCATGTCTGCCTCTGCTCATATGCATTACATGAGGGGTTGGAGGATTGGTAGTGTAGATAAGGAAGATCAGACGGTTTTATGTTTCCAGTTCAACTTACAGGTAGTGAAAAAGACATTTCTGCATTTTTGACAAGCTCAAGAGGTACTTACAGAAAAAAGAAAACAAATACAGCAACCTCATAGGCTCGCCGTTATCAAACTGGATTTGAGCAATCAGGGGGAATGGATGTATTTCCTTACTGGGTGGTGCTGGTATGTGTAATGCAGTCATATGAGTGATTACTCATTGTACATATCTTTAGAGAAGGGAACTGTTGATATTCCATGTTTAAGTGATTTTACTTCATGTGCACAGTTAGTCTCATTTCATACATGTTAATAAAGATATTGGGATTTACCTTGAGGCCGGTGACTCATAGGTTATGTTTCTGGTTGTTTATTAGGTATAAAACTTAGACAGCTGCAGTAATGCATCCACGACCAGATCAGGCAAAACAGCTACATTTCTGCAGGTAACTCATCACTAACATTCAAATCAGCAGATTTAAGACAGAAATCCAGAATAACGCGTTATCTGTGCTCACCCTGCCTTGGGGCCATGTCACACAAACAACAGCAGCAATGATATTACAGAATTTCTTTCATTAGCTGGATTTTCTGCTGAAAATTGAACTGCAGTCAGCGAAAAGTCTGTGTTACAGCAATTCCAGGAATTGTCATCTGCGTTTGTGAGCGATTGTGACTTTTTGCTACATATCAAGCCAGCTACAGGATCGCCAGCCTCAGTAGCTACTCGAGTTCTCATGCAACTGGTAATGATCATGAACCACCAGATATATAGTGACATTAAAGTTAATTTCCCCTCCCCCCAATGTTAATTAAAGCACTTACCTTAAAGTATGTCTCTTAATCCGATCTTCTTTCCGGATGTTTTCATCTGTCCCTCCGGCGCTGCGGTGGGTCTCCGATCCAGTGCCGACTCCTCTCTGCTTGCAGGCACTTCCAGTCCCACAGTGTCTGCATGTGGGTGCATGCGTCCATAGACTTACCTTATGTCTCTCCTCATCTCCCGTCCAAAAATCTTAACTGCGCATGCGCCCGCCCGAGAATTTTCACATTTGTCGGACTGGAGTGCGTGGGGAAGACACAGGTAAGTATTTACCCTTTTCAAAGCATTTTTTTTTTACTTTTTGCATACATCTACTGCTTGCTAGTGGTAGATCTATGCAAAAAACACTGGAGGCTTTAATTATACCTTAAAGCTGCCCTGGGTAGCCAGCTATGGAAACAAATATGCATACTGCTACAAAAGATCAACAGGAAAATCTCAAGGCTGCTACACATCTCTGGTATAAAGATATTGGAGTGTAATTGATCTTTAAAGAAAGAGAAACATTGAGAGACATACCCTTCATTAGTTGGGGCTGGCATTTGACACTGCAGCTGCCACACACCAGCTCTATAGATCGAGAGCTAAATGATTGTGTGACTGCTGCTCGTTCAGCTCACAATCATCACTCTGCAAAGACAGTGGCTGTCAATTACCGCTCCCAGCAGAGAGATTCACCCTCCCTTCTCCATTCCTCCAGCACTCATGGAAGGGAGACGGCACATGTGGCTCTGGATCTAGAAAGGCAGAGCCAGATGTATCAGGCAGTGGGGTGGATCCCGACAATATTGATGGAATCCTTACCGACTGTGACATGGCTATGCGCTGTCAGAATATAGAAGGCAGTAGCCCACCTTTTCATGATTTTAGGTCACAGGAGGACAATAGTAAAAAATCGACATCGCTGGACGAAGCGATTAATGATGGATTTGATCCGTGGGACTTTTTTTTTTAATCAAGGACTTGTCAAACTTAAACATCTTTAAGTTTTCTTTAAGTCTTCAAGTTGGGGAGGAGGGTGATGGGGTATTTTATTTATCCCCCCCCCCCCATGACATTTTGTTTAGAAACCAAATGCCCTTTTCAGAAAAAGTCATTTTGCTGCTAGCTTGGGGTTTTTTGTTTTTTTTTTAAGCAGCATGGGTACCCCTCCCCAAAATCTATAACATATTCTGATGAGAAACCCAAGTACATTTGGCTCATCACATACTTAACTCTTCCTAATTCAATTCTTCCACATTTCATGATGTTAGAGACATGAGAACCCTATGAATAGTATGTGTTTCTCAAAGAAAGGACTGCTGTTCATATCAAAATCACACTGTGGTTACATTTTGTGTCAGTTGAGATACAAGTACAGAGAGAGGATGCCCATAATCATGAGACTAATGCAAAAACACAGACCAGCATCTGTCACATGAAGGGAAAAAAAAAAAAAAGCACAAAATGATCTACCAATTGTAAAACCGGGAATACCAATAATTCTATTATTTCACACAAAGATTACCAATATATGGCATATGCTGTATTTACTTGGCTGTGGTAAAGAAAGTTAAATATTTTATTAGATATTAATATGAACCATTCCTACCCTGCCCTGTTGCATGGAACAGTCCACACAGCCAACCAGAACATTTCCATGTTGAATCCCAGGGATCACTTGTAGCCTCTCAAAATCACTTCCCAAAATCACCACATCACACCCGGATGCGTAAGCCTGCGGAGAAGAAGAAAAAATCTTATTACAGAAATGTAGCTATGTAAAGTGATCCTTTCTGGTAAATTACAATTTTATTCCTATGGTGTTGTATATACAGTATTTAGCATGAACAAAGTTACAGAGTACAGCAAGATTTCACAAATATTTTAAAAGCAGCTTTCTTGATGAAACCATTATGAGAATTGAAATGCCCATCACAATGCAAGCGCTGGCAGTAACTTATAACAAGATGTGGCGTCAGCACTTTTTGGACTATTGGAACGGTGTTGAAAGGCTTTTGAAGCCTGGCAATGGCACTCCCATAATGATTTGTTTTAACGTAGTCAGAAAGGAGCTAAAGGTTGCTTTAAATACAAAATCCACTTTGTAAATATATAAATAGATGTTGCCCTGGGGTTGTATCCCACATTCAGCATCCGTATCTAGGTTCCCTCGGTCATGCATTAAGATATTTAAAGTGACATTAAACCCTCAGATTTTTTAACATAAACCAATACTGTAATGTGTACCTTACTGTAATCCATGGTAGTTTCCCTTCTCTTTGCTGCTCTTCCTTTTAAATCCTCATGTCTTCTCATGCTGGGGGAGAACTTCCCTTTGCAGCTGAGTGCCTCTTCCTGTAGTGCTGGCTCAGGTTGTGAACCTACACACAGACACCATGTATCCATTTCAGAGACAAGGCAGTCTGCTGCAAAACAGAAGTTCTGCCCAGCATGAGAACAGATACAGATTTAAAAAGGAAGAGCAGCAAAGAGAAGGGAAACTACCATGGATTACAGTAAGGCACACATTACAGTATTGTTTTATGTTAAAAAATCTGAGGGTTTAATGTCACTTTAAGTTTACCAAATATGTGCAAAAGTCCCTGAATTATTTTCAGCTCTATGGAATGATCTAGCCAGTTGATCAGATATTCCTAAACCAATGAAGTGTTTGTATATGATGCATAAATTGTAGAAATGAAAATAACTATGTGGCTACACTTCAAGAAAACTAAAAGAAATGTAAAATAAATAATCTCTCCAATATATTCACATTTCCTCATGTTTTAGTAAAAAAATACCTATTGATCCATCAGTAGTCCAGGGAGCTCTTAAAGCATAACTCTGGGCAGAACTTTTCCTAACCCTTGCAGTTTAGCTACCACAACACTGAAAGGGTTCGCTCGTATTTGTCTAGGTTAGGGAAAAATTAAAAAAAATTATACTTACCTGATTCTTGGACCCGCCTTGCTCTAAGACAGGTCCTTCCAACCTTTCTCCCCCTCGTCTGCAGCGGTCTAAGGTCCTGTAAATCACATTCTATACATTGTGTATAGAATTGAGGGACATTCAAATGCTGCAGTGTAGGAGGGGAGAGACTTCAGTGACCAGAGAAGCAGGGAGCCGGATTGGCATTGCGGGTAAGTATAACTTTTAACACCTAGACAAAAATGAGCCCAGAGCTCTTCTTTAGCCTTCTGTAGTGTGTCAACAGTGCCTTTGCTGCTTGCAATCCTCGTAAGCAATGTAATCAGTCCTACAAAGTACACCAGGGGTCTCAAACTCAATTCCCTCGGGGGCCACTAAACAAATTTGTTTTTCCCATGGGG
Organism: Nanorana parkeri; assembly: GCF_000935625.1. NCBI lineage: Eukaryota > Metazoa > Chordata > Amphibia > Anura > Dicroglossidae > Nanorana > Nanorana parkeri. The sequence continues at coordinate 1,064,424 of NW_017306547.1, forward strand.
GCCGCTCACCAAATTTCATACTTTAAAATAAAATATGTAACTATATCCGGTTTGGTACTATGGACCCTAATACGCACACTAAGGCCCCCATTCAGATTGTAGGTTTAGGTGCAATTAGGGAGTCCTGCATCAGGAACTTGTGTTTTCCTGCAGCAGGAATCCCTAATCTGGTCTTTGCAAGCGGCCGTTGTCACCCATTGAAGTCAATGATCAGGTGACAGCAGCTGCATGTAAACGCCTGCACACCACATGTAATATGTGATATTACATGCGTTTAGAAAACTCTCCCTGGATGCACAATCACTGCATCCAGGGAGAGTGATTGAATCCTAACCGAATGTAATCATATCACATATTAGATGTGGTGTGCAGGCGTTTACATGCAACTGCTGTCACCTGATCATTAACTTGAATAGGTGACAGCTGCCGAATGCCAAGCAGCAGCCAGCAAAGCTAACAGGATACTATGCTGCATTACAAGAGGGATTGTAGCAAGGGATAAAAGAGTAATACTTCCACTTTATAAGTCATTGGTTCAGCCTCATCTTGAGTATGCGGTACAGTTCTGGTCGCCAAATCTCGGGAAAGACGCCCTCGAACTTGAAAGAGTTCAAAGAAGGGCCACAAAATTATTTAAAGGCATAAAAAGCCTGAGTTATGAGGACCACCTCCAAGAACTCAACATATTACTTAGAAAAAAGGCGCTGAAGAACTGACCTTATTGCAGTCTTCAAAATCATCAATGGGCACCACAATATTGCCAAAAGAATTGGGACGCCTGCCTTTACATGCACATGAACTTTAATGGCATCCCGGTCTTAGTCCGTAGGGTTCAATATTGAGTTGGCCCTTTGCCACTATAACAGCTTCAACTCTTCTGGGAAGGCTGTCTACAAGGTTTAGGAGTGTGTCTATGGGAACGTTTGACCATTCTTCCAGAAGCGCATTTGTGAGGTCAGGTACTGATGTTGGACGAGTAGGCCGGGCTCGCAGTCTCCACTCTAATTCATCCCAAAGGCGTTCTATCAGGTTGAGGTCAGGACTCTGTGCAGGCCAGTCAAGTTCCTCCACCCCAAACTCGCTCATCCATGTCTTTATGGATCTTGCTTTGTGCAGTCATGTTGGAGCAGGAAGCGGCCACCCCCAAACTGTTGCCACAAAGCTGGGAGCATGAAATTGTCCAAAATGTCTTGGTATGCTTATGCCTTAAGAGTTCCCCTTCACTGGAACTAAATGGCCCAACCCCTACACTGGAACAAGCCCAACCCCTGAAAAACAACCCCACACCATAATCCCCCCCTCTACCAAACTTTACACTCGGTACAATGCATTCAGGCAAAAACCATTCTCCTGGCAACCGCCAAACCCAGACACGTCAATCGGATTGCCAGAGAAGTGTGATTCGTTACTCCAGAGAACGCGTCTCCAGTTCCCTACAGTACAGTGGCGTTGAGCTTTACACCACTGCATCCGCTGCTTTGCATTGCACTTGGTGATGTAAGGCTTGGATGCAGCTGCTCAGCGATGGAAACCCATTCCATGAAGCTCTTTACGCACTGTTGTTGTGCCACTCTGAAGGCCACATGAAGTTTGGACGTCCGTAGCCATTGACTCTGCAGAATGTTGGCGATTTCTGTGTACTGTGCACTTCAGCATGCACTGAACCTGCTCTGTCATTTTAAGTGGCCTACCACTCCGTGGCCGAGTTGCTTCCACTTTGTTATAAAACCACTAACAGGTGACAGTGGAATATTTAGTAGCAAAGAAATTTTACGAAACACCCAACACACACACCATTTTTAGAAGTACTGATACATGTCTAAGTACTCACAGATACAAGTACGGATACATTTTTGTTTATTGTCATGCGACAGTATTTCCAAAACAATACAGACTGATGATATCAGGACAGTGGTGGAGGGCCAGAGCCAGGTCCCAGCTGCTGTAGTTCTCCTGAAAATGCCCAGTATCAGCACTGGTATCTGAAAATCCTTAGTAAGTTGCAATATAGCACAATTTTTCATCTTGAGGTAAGATAGACTTTGCCAAGCAAAGATTTTACTAGTATATGGAAGAAAAGTTCCTAAAAACCAAAAAACACCACACACACCATCAACCATAAAAAAAAAAAAAAAAAAGAAGAAGGAGTTAGGACATTTGCATTGCCCCCCCAACACCCGTCAAGTCCCATCCACCAAAGTACCTCGGTTATTTAAAGCTACATTCCACTTCTATGTCCTACTCCTTTCAATGTTTGAACTTTTCTTGCTGGCCACAGCAACCAGATATTGCTTTAGTCTTGCCACTGTTACAAGCAGCAAGAACAAAACAGGAACTTTGATAAGGAAGGCAAAAAAGTAAGAAAAGCTGCTGCATCATTTTTAAACCAGCTATTAGATGTACAATGCCACAAACAAGCATTTTCCTGCCACTCCTCTCCTGGAATGTTGACCAAACAATTCCTATGTGTGCGTTTATATGTACACCTCCATCAGAGGAGAAAGAACCAGTCAGAAGCACTCCAAGAAAGATTCAACTGATCTTCTGCTGCCCCTAAACAACTACTGTGCAAGAAGTCGTGTGTATGTTTCCAATTCACGTTTCTTTGGTTGTGCCTCTTGTCCTTTTACAGCAGCGTGTCACATTATAAAGGGTTTATTGCCAACAGAGCTTACACAGATCCACTGCAAAACAGTGCAGAATTCATCCGGGCATTATTATTACCACACGTGACCAAATTATAGGGCGGGGTAATAAACGCACTGCATCTCCATGTAGAAACTACTACATTATGAAAACCACCTCTGCACCAGGTTTTCAATCAAAGCAGAACATCAACCTATTATAATTTCCAAGCGTTATGCCGAAGCTACAATGAAATGACTCCAAAAAGGCCTGGAGCCTTTCAAAATTACCTTTTTTTTCTTTTAAATGGATCATTTTCTCAGTTTAAACATTGTGAATAAAATATGGGTTTAGGAGATGTGCAAATTATTGCATTCTATTTTTAGTACATTTTACACAGCGTCCCAAAT
>NW_017306547.1:1067483-1113268 GCF_000935625.1 Nanorana parkeri
AGAAGATCCTCCAATTAGTGTTTACAAGCCAAGATTAACGCTGTACTAGGCCTCAAGTTATCAAAATACTGAAAAATGCATTGGAGGGAATTATATAGATATATTTATATCCAAACGTATGTACACTGCACCCTTTGAAGCAGTTGTGACCTGCGCACACTCTTTGGGTTACACATTACATTGGCTATTTAGTGATATTAAAGTTAAAAGGTCAAGATTAATTAGGTCATTAGGGGCTTCTAGAGGCATCAGACACAATGTTTGTTGCAGTATACAAACTTCATTTATTTCATAAAATATATACAAATTAAAAACAATGTTCACAATTAGGGATGCACCGATATATAGGCGCCGAAACATATCGGCCGAAAATTGCACTTTTGGCATAATGCCGAAAGAGCCATGTTTCGGCAGATACATTGGCGCATCCCTGGTTTCTTTTCTCCCCGATGGGCGCTGTTCCAGCAGGTAGAAAAGAAAGTGACAGCCGGCCGAGCGCTGCCGTGGAGAGCGCTGTGAGCGGCCGGCGTCTCCTCACACAAAGCTCTGCCGCCTATCACAGTCCGGCAGAGCGGTGTGGGGGCGGAGACAGCGCTGCCACAGGAGGCTGGCCTTTCCTCTCTACACCGCCCGATCAGCCTCCTGCGACAGCGTGTCAGAGAGAAGAGCAAGGTACACACACTCAGTGATCGCTGAGTGTGTGTACATAATTGAGAATATGGTATGTTAACTATATCCTCAATTATGAATAAATGGGAGTGATCTACATCACCCCCATTCATTCATAATTGTAGTTATAGTAAACAAACAATATTCTCAAGTTATCAATGAACAGGAACACTCAGAGGATTCCTATTCATTGATAACAGGGTACACAGAAAAAGAGATTGAGGACTTTGTGTTCTCAATCTCTTTTTCTATTTTAAAAGTAAGAAGCCCCTAAAAGTAAAGTAAAAAATAAAAATATTTAATACAAAAATGAATAAATCAAAATAAATATAAAAATATTTAAAAAGTTTATAAAAAGATAAAATATTTAAACAAAATTGAAAAAATAAAAAACACATTTTCGGTATCGGTTTCGGCCTAACATTTTTTTTATTTCGGTTTTAAAATTTCCATTTCGGTGCACCTCTATTCACAATATTTGATTGCTCCCTTACTAGCCTCCTGCTGCCACCTATGAACTATACAATGTATTTTAACATCTCATACATCCAGAAGTGCACACAATTATACTTAAATTCTCATGAAACATGAATTGCTCTCTTGTACAGTTTGGTTAGTTGTTTGTTCATTGTGGCAAGCTTGGCTTTTTCCCCAACGCATTTCACAAATCAACTTTCTCAAGGGTTTGGAGGCATTAAATCTACTGGGATTTTCAGGGTGGATGAGAGCTTAATCCAAGGATTGGGGAGTCATAGGGTGCCCCCTCTTAACTCACCCCCTTTGTCCTCTGTGCCACAGAGGACCCACAAAAGATACCCAGGTTCGCTTATAGTGTTTTGTCCTTGTATAATTATGTTATTCCTTAGTAAATCCTCATATACAGTAATCTATAAATTTATGGTTAATTTCAGTCGTGGTTGACAATCTGTATAGTCCCAGTATCCTCTCTCCCCAATGTAGCGACCTTCTCCCTCAGCTGGGTGTATGAGATGTTAAAATAAATTGTATAGTTCATAGGTGGCAGCAGGAGTCTAGTAAGGGAAAAATCAAATATTGTGAACATTGTATTTAAATTGTATATATTTTATGAAATAAATGGAGGTTTGTATACTACAACAAACATTGCGTCTAACACCTCTAAAAGCCCCTAAAGACTAATTAATCTTGATTCTATGAAAGAGGGGTGAGGTGTTAATGGATCTGGGTACTATTAGCTCTTGGGATTTTGTTAGTACTGAAAAGTTAAAAAGCTCACTCACTATCTGCAAGGAGTTTGCATGTTCTCCCTGTGCTTGTGTGGGTTTCCTCCAGGTACTCCGGATTCCTCACACTCTCTAAAGACATGCTGGAAGGTTAAATGGATCATGTCCAAATTGGCCCTTGTATGTGTGTATGCATGTGTGATAGGGACCTTAGTCTCTAGAATGAAAGAGAAATAATTAAAAGGATTTTAAGCTATTTGAAATGCTGTGTAAATCACTTACAATGGATGCTGCTCCCTACAAATTAAGAATTTTAGCTTCCTGCAGAATCATCTGGTCCCCTGAGCACTGGTTCTGATATCCTGTATTAGAGAAGCCTCTTTCCCCTGTAGGATCCTATGGAGCCATCCTTGTGTGTGCTAGTGAAGTTGCATGTATCTCCATAAACACACAGAAAGACAAGGTACAATAAGACTCTCCCCTTCCCCTCCCTGTCGGTTCCTTCAGATCTTGTGCTGGATAGCAAGTTCAGGGAAGTGGAGCTGAGAGAGTTGGAGGCAGCTGTTGTAGATGTAAAAAAAATACTTTGCTGGGCAATGTTTATTTGTTGATCTGGATTAAATGATTGAAAAAAAAATACTACATTAAAAATATGAAACCTAAAATTCAAACGCAATCAACTAATTAAAAAAAACATTGAAATTGTGGCGCACAGGAAGCACATTCTTATAGTTTATTCTCAGGGAAACATGCAATATATTTTCTGTGCAGTTACAGTACAATAGATTTGACATTTCTGAATGACATCCTAATGATTCTCATTAGCCCTACAGATTTGTGCAATGCCACATGCTGAGTATACCAAAAATAGGCCATGACACCTACTGGTGTAAGCAGTATTTGGGACTACATGAAATGCACAGCTCACGCAAACCCAATTCAGAATAGGGCACTGGTCACAAAACTGAAAACCGCAACAATATACTGACGGTAGTTTGTACACGGCTATAGGTTTCCGATTTTCTGCATACAATCTGAAGAAAAATGATAGTCTCAATCACTGCGCAATGTTTATTATTAAATCAATAGCTGTAATGAGAAGTCACATCTTTGGATGAACAACAAGCCGTTATTCTTGATAAAATTATAATCGTTGAAGACCAATATCAGTGACTAATACACAGTCCAGACTTTGGGATCTGTAATGGTGTGTTACAGTGGAAAGTCACGTAAATGAACAGGTATTTTCTGACAATAGACTTCTGTCAGTTCACACTGTATACAGTACACAAAGGTCTCAAGCAGGACCTGGACTTCCTGTTCCAGCACAGTCAGACCTTTAATGAGTCAGTGAGTTCCAGGTAAAGCCATACCAAACCTCTGCATGGAACAAATTGCCCCTCTTTACTTCTCCATGCTATTTTTAACTCATCAAAATATTTTAAGCTTGTTATTGGTTTAAACAATTTTATTTATGAATGCAAACATCTCTTCTGAAATGCCAGCTTGTTAAAGTAGGATATGCAAGGAAATAAATTAGAAAGTACCTAGGGGGATTAAAAAAAGAAATCTTTCAATGGACAATTCTATGTCAAGTGGTAATAATGAATGACCGAAGAACGTAGAAAGCTTGATTTTGATAATGTATCCCCCACAAGCAAAAGACTGTCATGGCGGGTATCCAATTAGCAGTATGTGGGCCACCCCCAGATTTTATATGTCTCAAACATACACTTTTAAGGATAACCATTTACTTCATCTAAGATATATTCATTGCAAAAAAAAAGCCCTTAGAAGAGAACTATGGGGTTTTTCCCCATAGTTCTCTTATGGGTCACGGGAGAACATATACTAACCTCCTCCCGTGACCCAAAGCTCAGTATATCGTGGGCTATTGTCTGTGATATACTGCGAGTGCTGCAGCCAGGACGGATTCCGATAATACTGTTGAGATCTACCCAGCTGCGTGAGTGACAGCTGGCTCTGCCTATCTAGAGGCAGAGCCAGCTTTGCCCGCCCCCTCCCCCGTCGGTCCCTCCACTCAGTGCTGGAGGATCGGAGAGGGGAGGGGGGGGAATCCTTGCGGGAGCGGTGGCTGACAGTCACTGCTCTCTGCAGGGAGATGATCGGAAAGTGAGCGGGCGACGGTATGCGTTTGCTCACTTCCCGATCAATAGAGCCGACCGGTGACAGTTTTATTATCACACGTCGTCTCGAACTATGAGGATGAGTGAAAATCACAAAATAAGAATCCATGGTCAATGAGGTTAAGATTTATTGAGGACAGAAATTAACGTTTTTCAAACAGCTTGTCTTTTTGTAAATCCGATATGTTCCGTTAGACTTACCGGTAACGGGATTTCTAGGAATCTTTCAGGACAGCAACCTGAGAGATGATTGGTTCCACCTTCTACAGGAAACACAATTAGCAAAACAGTTAAAAGCCCCTCCCCTTCCCCTCGTACCTCAGTTGTGATAAAAGTAGACTACAAGCAATCGCATGTATTTTTATTTAAAAAATACGTTTATTTCTTCCTACAAAATTATATTTCAATAGAAACCCACCATTCCAGCAGCTTACATAAAGATGTCCGTATATTGTGCTCAGAGTCACGGCTCTGTTTAAATCCTTTCTGTTCGCAATTCTGATTAACACAGTCCACATCTGTGCAGTATGTATCTGAAGGTAACTGAAGGTGCTTGGGAGACTGCTCTAGGTTGGGGATACACTAAACTCAGGGGTTAAAGCTTCAAAATACATTTGAGTACCCCAACTATTGACAAAAATGTAGCTTATTTATGTATTAGTCGGCTGTACATCCTCAAATCATCTCGGAATTCCTTCTGGAGGGTGGCTACTTTTGTTCCTCATGGTCCCTGTGTGTGTTGTAAAGTAGCCAAGTTTGCTCCTGTGATAAACTCCAATATCACTTTTAGTTTAACAATTTGTATTATAATTAGTCTATCCACATGAGAGAGCTTGAAGCGGTGGCTACTTTATAACACACAGAGGGGCCATGGGGAACAAAAGAATCCCCCCCCCCCAGAAGGAAGGACAGTGTCATCACCAATTCAGAGACGATTGGAGGATCTACAGCCGAGTGATACACAAGATACATTGTTGTCAATAGCGGGGTTACTTGAATGCATTTTTAGGATTTAACTCCTGAGTTTAGTGGCTGAATGCTGGAGGACAGAATATCAGGAGCCACATTTGGAGTTCAGTATAGACAGTCAATCTTGTGATTGTCCCACCACAAAGTCAAGTGGGTGATATTTATTTTAATAAATCAGAATATGTACAGCAAGAAAGGATCAAATCCAAGTCCAATGACCGTTACTGAGAAAATCAAGGAGGCTGCAATTATTTTATGTTAAGGGTTTTTTTTTTTTTTGTCAAATATGAATGAATCCATGTTTACATTTCCATTCAACGAGTTCGCTAACAAACAAAAAAAGTATACAAGTTATTACTCACCTGTACCGCAGAGCCGGCTTGCTCTTAGACCAGTCCCTCCGCTGCAGTGAGACAGGCTTCAGTGACCAGAGAAGCAGGGAGATAGCTCAACTGTTCAGGTGAATCTAACTTTTTTTAGCAACTGGGCAAAAACGAGCACTTAACCCTTGCAGTGCGGGGTAGCCCCACTGCAAGGGTTAATAAAAGTTACGCCTGGAGTTCTTCTTTAACCTCTTTATGACCAGTGAAGTACAGTGTACGTCACTGGCATTGGGGGCGTTTAAACAGAAATGCCGCCGGGACTCTGTTTAAACTTGTAAAGCCGACTGTCAGCTTTACAGTAGAAGCGAATCTGGCGGCTTTGCTGACGCCAGATCACTTCTACAGGCTTGTAAACACCCCCTGCCATGTGTCCTGGGCTCCGTTGCCCCTCCAACGGGTCCGGGACGGGCTGCACTGGTGTTGGGGAAAAGATTAGCAAACCCGCGTTCACCGATCTGCCCCCGTACTATGGGACTGGGAGCGATGCAGATTGCATCACTTTCGGTCCCATAGCCGTCAGTGCTGGGCTCCTGAAGCCCAGCAATAAGCTATTGAAGTGCGATCTGCAATAGCTTATTTAGAATGTGAAGGTGACACTGGGGGGTCTTTTGGACCTCCAGCACCACCTTAAAGAGGACCTATCACCACCAATCTGCTATCACATGGGGGGGGGCGGGGGGGTTGTAATCCCGCCTGTGTGATAGCAATTAAGTTAAAGAAAAACAAAACTGTTTTTAGAATAAAATAAATGTAAAAATAATGTTTAAAAATAATGTTTAAAAAAAAAGTAAAGTCCCCCTTGGGCCTTCACGTAAACACGCGTCGGGTGTGCCTACGTACGAAAACGATGATAGCGCTACATATGTTGGGTATCTCCACGCACGCCGAAGAGTGAGGGCAATAATTCTAAGACCAGTATTTACACGTATCTCTTAACTGATGACCTGTGGGGGCTTTTAAACCGTTATCTATGGACTTTTTGGGGTACTGAATTTTGTTGCAGTTTCACGGACGCACACAATCTGTAACCTGGGCATGTTGGGTATCTATTTACTCGCGGTAATCTCATATTTTATTAAAAGAATGGATATTTTATTGTGTTTTGTGGCATTTAAATGCATTTTTCACAAACCTTGGGGGTTTGATAAGGAGGGGTCGTGCTAATATCGTGCAACATAAAAATTTGCAACTGCCGCCATTTTATTCTAGATGGACATAGATGGGCCAGGTACTGAGTGTCAATGGAAAACACATTACTAGTTACAATCTTCTGTCTGGTTTAGTATGGCAGAGCATTACTGCTTCATTTCAGGTAAGAACATATAATCGCGCAGCACAACACCCAATTTCTGGTGCGATGTATACGTACAGCAGGAAGGTACAATGCTGCATTTTTGTTCTTCTCTCTACAATTTTGTATTATAACGCATTATTATGTGAGAAGTTGTAAGGCCGGGAAAGTTAGTGGCTGCCATCTTGCCACCCCCTACTATTCCACTATTACAGAAGGAAGAATATTACACCTGTGGCAGGAGAATACTGCATTCTACTTAGAATATTAGATTCCCCTTTGAATAGCTTCAAATCAATCTGAACAGCATTTGTTGTAGCTTCACACCTCAGGTTACTCTGAAATAATTGCATTAGTCCAATTGTGCAAAGCAAATGTCAAACAGCAATCCAGGAAGCTGCTCCATGCCTGGGAGGTAAAGCAGGGAACCATTTCACTCAAGAGAAAATGCAATTTACAAATAGAACTTACCAACAGGAAGGTAACAAAGTCGATGTTGGGCAGCAGATGTTCTATTAAACATATATCACTTAGGCTTCAGTGTGATCTTTATAGTATCATTTCCCAGGTCCATCATCATTTCTTTCAGAATGCCTACCACTATGGAAGTAATAAAACAGAACCCACTAAGGAATCTCATTTCACGTACTTTTACGTAAGGATTTTGCCAGTATTCTGACTTAATAATACCAAGAAGAAGGATTTGTGATCCTACCCTGAAACATTCAAAGCTTGCAGACTTTCATAAGAGAAAATGGTCTTTAGCTAGATCAGGAAAAAAGTTACTTCAACTTAGGACTGTCATACCTACGGATGCTCGAAGCACAGCGGATTCAACCACTTGCACTAAAAAGAACCATAAAGGGTACATTTACATTAACCACTTGCTGCCCAGAGCTATTTCTTACTATTTGCACACATATGATAAAATATGAATTTATGGCTAGAAAACAGCTTCAGACCCCCAAACAAAGATATATTTTCTGAAAGCAGAGACCCTGTAGAATAATAAAAAAAAATGCTAGTTGCAGGGTTTTTTTTTTTATGTCGCACGGTATTTGCGCAAAATGTTTATCAAACCTGTATTTTTAGGATGAAATACACTAAAGTGAAATTTAGTGCACAGAAACAATACACAATGTTTTGGTAAAATATAACACACGGGGTCCTGTCGTGTAAATTAATACCAAACATGTCAAACCTTAACCACCGCCCGTCCATGGCCGTTGTTGAACACCTGTTTGGTGTCTATTTACCCGACGTGACCCCGTCTTTTATATTTTACCAAAAAATTGGGGTGATAATAAATGTTTCATAACATTTCATAGGAAAACCGGTTGTCTTTTTTTTCCACAAACTTTAGGGTACTTTGTTTTTGTTATATAGTAAAAATGAAAAACCCCAGTGGTGATTAAATACCACCAAAAGAAAGCTCAATATGTCCCAAAAATGGTATAAAATTAATTTCAGTACAGCATTGCATGACTGAATAAACAATAGTCAAAAGTACCGCAGCGCTGAATACTGAAAAATGGCCTGGCCAGGAAAGGGGTTCAACACCCTGGTCTTTAAGTGGTTAAAATTGCGTGCGCCCGTGAAACGGCAAAAAGCTACAATACCCAAAATTTCTCAGAGCCGACACTTTAAACGTTTTTACTGCCCATCAGTTTATTGTGAACAGTGATTGATAGCCCTAGAATTTGTGCTCTCACTTTGCAATTTTAAATTTTGCACGTAGGCGCATGTTTGTGTTGTATGTGCGTGCAGGGGGCTTTAAAATTTTTTATTGCATTTTATATGTTACTTTCTTTTTTGTATACTCAACTTTATTGCCATCACATGGGGGGCTGACAAGCCCCCCTATGTAATAGCAAACAGGATCTGACAGGTCCTCTTTCTGCAGACATCAGAGGTCTTTCAAACTCCTAATGTCACCTAGGGACCTCAAAGTAGCCAAGGTCTGCTTCACCAGCTTCTTCTTCTCTCCACACGGGGGACAGCGGAGCCCAGGGAAGCCGGGGGACGGGGGTACACAACGCCGCTTGGTACAAACAAGCTATTGGCTGTATAGCCGCCGGATCGCTTGCACATAAACAGCAATCACCTGCTGTTTAAAATGATACAGTTGCAGCAGCCGTGTTCTTTGTATAATTACTTCAAAGCAGATGACGTGTATTTACATGAACCCGCTAGAAGTGGTTAAAGAAGAACTCTGGGTAAAAATGGTATTAAGCCTTGAAGTGGGGCTACCCCAGCACTGCAAGGGTTAAGTGCTCGTTTTTGACTAGGGTCAAAAATAAAATCTGATCCTCTGAGACGGCTTGCTCTTAGACCCTGGAGCCTCCCTCCCCCTCCGATGTAGCAGTCTTAGGTCCCCAAGTCATCACATTCTATAAAGTGTATAGGATGTGAGGACGCTGGAGGACATACCATCGCTGGAGTGGAGGAGGAGACAGGCAAAAGAGCGCTGTCACAGCCGGCCAACTCGGCGGATCGGGTGAGTATAACATATTTTACACCCTAGGTGAAAAAGAGCACAAACCTTGCAGTGCGGGGGTAGCTACACTGCAAGGGTTAGTAACATTTTTACCCAGCGTAATTCATTAAGTGCTCAATTTTTAGCAGACAAGAACATTTCAGCAACAACCAAAGGAATGTCCCCAAAGTAAAACTGCAGTCATTTTTAAAAGTGTGGGACAGGAAAAAGTAAAAATCTTCCCAAAAGTAACAGACCGCACAGCAGGGAAGAGCAGGGAGGTTTCACCCCAACGTCCTGTCCTAGTACAGCAGGAAAGTAATGCTGGACACACACCTTACAGCCATCGCAAGACTTTTGTCTTGCGATGGCTGTAAGGTAATTAAAAAAAACGTACGATCTGCCCATCTTGGACAGGCAGATCGTACTTGCGATCATCGCAATGCTGAACGGGCAGTGTGCGCTTGCGCACACAGGCCCGTTCGGCTTTTTATCTTACAAACATGCTACACACCCACCGAACATCGTACGATTCTCGGCGTGTTTTCGAACATGTTTGTAAGATAAAAGTTGTGCGACCTTATAGTAGAGGTCGCACGGCTTCCGCACACCTTACGATCGTGGGATTTCCCGCAATTATCGTACGATTATCGTGAGGTGTGTGGGGACCTTAACTTGGATTCATTAATTCTGGAGCAGCTGTGCATAGTAACCAATCAGCTTCTACCTTCAGCTTGTTTAGTTAGCCTTTGAAAATGAAACATGGAAGCTGATTGGTTGCTATGCACAGCTGCTCCAGTCTTAGTAAATTCCCCTCTCGTGTATTAAGATGTCTGTAAGTGATTGAAACAAGAAAATATGGCGCCAGCACACCTCTTGCTTCAGAAGTTCATCTTTACAGACATTAATGCAGCATGACAAAAAATTGCAACGTTTCAGAACTGTACAGAATTCCTTCATCAGGCAAACAGCACCCACTTTACAGGCGTAAAGCGCTATAGTATGCAAAGGAGATATATTCAAAGTGTGTACATACAGGTGAAACTCGAATAATTAGAATATCGTGCAAAGTTCATTTATTTCACTAATGCAACTTAAAAGGTGAAACTAATATATGAGATAGACTCATTACATGCAAAGCAAGATAGTTCAAGCCGTGATTTGTCATAATTGTGATGATTATGGCTTACAGCTCATGAAAACCCCAAGAACCCCAAATCCACAACCTCAAAAAAGTAGATTATTACATGCAATCAATAAAACAAGGATTGTACATAGAACAATATCGGACCTCTGAAAAGTACAAGCATGCATATGTACTCAGTACTTGGTTTGGGCCCCTTTTGCAGCAATTACTTTTGCATCATATTCTAATTATTCGAGTTTCACCTGTACATGAAGTCACACGTTTTTACATACTATAGAAATATTGCTGTTTAGCTACCCGAATTGAATGTTGGTGTTAAAATATGTCCCTCTCCATTCAAGAAAGTCTTTTCCTCCAGTTTATGTTTATTCGGCTAAGAGAAATACAATGACTTGTGCCACATTTTATATTTGGGGCATAAATGTAGAGATCCCCGATTTCTAAAGAGACTGTAATAGCAGGGATCTTTAGCAATGTGTCTCCAGCCTATGACTTAGGGCTTGTTCACACCAAATCTGGACCAGACCTGGGTGAGTTTCTGCATGTGCATTGTGTTTTTGATGCATCCGTCCATTTCCCCCCCTCTTTTTTATAGCCTAAAATGGGCTTTTAGGTATGGGCCCTTTGGTGATGTCAGGGGCCCCCTATAAAAAAGGAAGACCACCACTGGTCTGTGGCCTTGGATTCTAAGATCCGATTGTTCTCTACGTTACAATGACACAAAGCACTGGATACTATGAAGGAAAAGTGAAAGTAACACGATACCATCCAGTACCAAATGTACTTGTCATCAGTTTGCAAAATCTGCCAGGAACCAAAAACTGATCAAGTCAGCAAATAAGCTGAGTTTTGTTACAGAATCTACTACGCAACTTGTCACCATTTCTGCACATTTGCCATTATTTTAAGTCTAACAAGTTAAAAGAAACATTTAAAAAAGGAGAACTATGATTTCCACTCATCCTCATAATTAGAGCCGATCTATAGTTTGGAAAGTGAGCGAACGCATAGCATCGCTCGCTCATTCCTGATCATCTCCCTGCAGAAAGCGGTGACTCCCATCTCTAATCCTTCAACGCTGAGTGGGGGAACGGACAGGGAAGGGGGCGGGCACAACTGGCTCTGCCTCTAGATAGGCAGAGCCAGGTGGGTGGCTCTCGACAGTATTGTCAGGATCCGTGCCAGCTGCGGCGCTCTCGGCATATAGCGGGCAATAGCTTGCTATATACTGAGCTTTGGGTCACAGGAGGGCATTAGCATATGTCCTCCCGTGACCCTAAACAGAACTATGGAATAAAAAGGTGAGCCCATAGTTCTCTTTTAACCAGTTGACATCCGCGGTGTTAAACCCCCTTCCCATCCAGGCCATTTTTCAGTATTCAGCGCTGCGGTACTTTGACTGACATTTATTCCGTCATGCAGCGCTGTAAGCCTAAAGCTAATAAGTAGTATTACAATGTGACTGCTGTCCACCACACTGCTCACTGAGCTAACAAGTTACAACACAAACAGTCTCATGATATTTACAAGGTGTGTTTGTTTGTTGTTGTTGTTTGTGTTTGTCCTCGTCTATGTAGGCAGTAGTTAGGTATGTATAAATGTATGTGTATGTGAAAAAAAATGATATTTACAAGGTTATTCACAAAAGGGTGAAGAGTTTTGAGAAGGCAGGAGAGGCTAAAGTAAGTGATTTGGACAAATTCTCCAATTCAGCTCACTTTCCAGTTCAGCGATGTTCTCCTAGATCAGGGGTAGGCAACCTTTAACACTCAAAGAGCCACTTGGACCCGTTTCCCACAGAAAAATAAACCCCGGGAGCCACAAAACCCTTTTGACATCTAAAATGAAGATAACACTGCATATATCGTTTTTTTACCTTTATGCTATGTATAAAAGAACTATAGTGTGTTGCATTTATGAAAATCAATGAACTGCTACAGAGAAAACACCTGCAGTAAACCAAAAATGTTGTCTGCTTCTGTGTGCCGTCATCTTTTTATCGCATATGTACTGGAGCTGTGGAGCTTACACTCTAATGTCCCTCCACAGTCGCACACTATTATTATACATTTATATAGCTGACATATATCGCAGTGCTGTACAGAGAACACTGAGCCAGTCACAGTGTCTGTACAGAGGAGCTTACACTCTAATGTCCCTCCATAGGTCACACACTATTATACATTTATATAGCTGACATATACCGCAGTGCTGTACAGAGAACACTGAGCCAGTCACAGTCTCTGTACAGGGAAGCTTACACTCTAATGTTCCCCCACAGTCAAAGTCACAGTAAAGATGCTAGCATCAAAAAAGTCAAATTGGATTGTTTTGGGCCACAGACTGGAGGCTGTTCCTCGATTATGTTCCATATGTAAATGTACAATTCAAGAGCGATAACTAAATTATGGGATTTTTTTTAAACGTGAACACTATGTGAATGTAATTTACTACCCTGTTGTTTTGTGGCCCGCTGCTGGTCTCTTCAATAAAAACATGCCTTGAACAGTTTAAAATAAAAGATAATTTCTCTTTTACATAAAAAAAAAAAAGTCAAATTGAAAAAAAAAAAACAAATGATGGAAGAAGATAGGGACACCACAGTGCCTTCCAGGGACTCCCTTAGGGCTTACACTTACATTTTCGGCCTTGTAGGGGACACCCCAGGTTTTTCTCTCTCCCAGCTGGAAGCAGCGGCGGTTCCACAGAGACGGCGTGAGGGGCGTGGCCACAATCCCTGCATAGACCGGCCCGCAAAGGCCGCTAAGCAAACAGGAGGGGGTGGAGCTACACCTTCATCTGTGGTGTGCTGAGACCTCGACAAATGCGGAGATACCGCCCCGTTCCCCAATCACTGCATCTGTCAGATCAGTGGGCGGAAGGAGCGGAGCCGCAGCAGAAGGACGAAGCCGCGGGTTGCCGACCCCTGTCCTAGATTGTTCCCTTGTCCTGCCGTCTCCAAACTCTTCCCCCTTCGTTATCTCAGTAAAGGAACTAATGCAGCTAATTTCCTGTAACTTCAGATTCCATAACACAATTATTTAACAACTCTCCCTAATGATAGATTTAGATTATGTTACAACAACTTACTTCACCGACGCTGGTTTGGATAATAACTATCATGTTGGGGTTATCTTTCAATATCAGAACAAAATAAATATTCTAGAGGCCGCCACCATTACACACAGAGAATTCTAACACATACAAAAAGATTAAAGCCACCAATGAATAGATGATCCAAACAACTCTTTATTTAGCATAAAAGCACCAATTTAAAAAAACACTCCGCCGGGCCATTTTACTTGGAATCTATAAATGCACCTGACCACTCACTGAACAGTTAGACACAGCTTGATGCCCTCAACATTCACAGCACTTTTCATCTCACCAATGAATAGAGTCAATAACTCACATGCAGCATAGGTTAGCACATCTCATCCGCACAACCCATTCCCCTTGTGCCATGCTGACCTAAAAATCCCTAGGCATTACTGCCAGCACTCAGCACAGAGGTGAACGAGGGCTGCCATTTGCACGCAGGGTTTTTGTTGTTGTTCAATGTATAAATACAATTTAGCAAAACGAATAAACCATTGTGGGACCAGAAGATTTGGAAACCCTTTTAAAAACTTGAGAACAAAGACAACGCGACCATTTAAAAAAAAATAGAATCAAATAGTAACAAATGAAAGACAAATCAGGGGAATTTATCAAATCTGGAGCAGTTGCCCATAGTAACCAATCAGCTTCTATCTTATGTTTGTTTGGTTAAGCTCTAAAAAGGAAACAAAGAAGCTGATTGGTTGCTATGGGCAACTACTCCAGGTTCCGTCTGCTCCTGTTTTTTTAATTAATTCCCCTCATTGTTTATCAAAATGTTATGCTGGAGATTATACAGTGTTTAGAAACTTAATGACAACCACATCCTAACCCGGATGAAGGTAGACTGTGCCCAGTGACACACTGCCGACAGCAGGGAAGCAGTAATCATGGAAAGACCTGTTCTGGCAGACATAAAGAGAACCTGTCACTCTTCACATCAAAGTTATATACAGCAGGTAAATGTGCTTGCATACTCATTAGTCAGCGTACATTTATTTCTTGATGTCCATTTAGCTTCTGACAACTGATTTCCTGCGTAAGGGTGGCTCTTTCCCTTGAAGGATCCTATGAAGCCACCCTTGTGTGTGTGTCCACAAAACACTTCACTGATCCCTGCTTCTCCAAGCTAGTAGATAAATGGCTGCTGGGGTCTGCTCTGTCCTTGTGAAGTTCAGGGAAATGGAGCCAAGAGAGTTGGAGATAACTATTTGGAAACATGATGAAGTGTTTGGGTAACAATATAAAGACATACTTTGCTGGCAATGTACACGTGTCTGATCCGGATTCAGTAATGACAGTTTAATAATCATTTAAAGCAGAACTACAACCTCCTATCCTTTATAGCCAAGATAGTTGGGGTTATGAATAATGGGGTGTTACAGGCACATTCAATTATGGGGTTTACAGGTTAAGGGTGCACAGGCACGTACAGGTAGTGGGGTGCACAGGCACGTACAGGTCGTGGGGTGCACAGGCACGTACAGATTTGGGGGTGTGAACACAGGTCCAGGGTGAAGCTCTTACCGTGATGGGCTGCTCCTGCAGGCTCCCCACAGAGAAGCAGTTATCCCCCGGATTGACGGCTCCTGTCAGCACCTGGTGCAGATTCATGATCCAGTGGCCGCATAGAGCCCGGCACAAGGCGGGGTGACAGGCTACCAGGACGACATTAGGGACAGTCCGGAGTCAGTGCGGTGACAGAGGGAACCCCAGGAACAGCGGCCGGCAGAGGACAAGCTGAAGGGAAAACACAGCAGCAGCAAGTGACGCGCACTGGTACAGAGCTGCACAGAGCAGAATCCAGCCAGTGAGGTAACCAGCTGCGTCCGCACTGAGCATGCGCCACTCTCTCGCCACACCTCCGCTGCCGTCATCAGCGCGCGAGCTACACTCCCCACAGTATCAGAAATCCCTCCCTCCACCTTCCTCACTGAAAAGCTATAGGCACAGCAAGAGAGATGAAGGCGTGCCCCAGATGGCGGAGACTGGTTGGGCGAACTACCACTACGGGGCGTGGTTTACTGCCTCTATCAGAGCAAGCGCACCCAAACTGCGCATGTGCGGCCACGCGAAAGTCACATGTTTTGTCAATAATCTCTGGAACAGGAAGATCCAGTTGCCAACGCTGTACTATTCATTATTGTTGTGGAACAGCTGAGGGAAATGTCAGCTTCTCCCACGCAGCCTTCGTTCTTGGAAGTTAGAAGAGATTGGATTGGTGACTGTGGGGAACAACAGACAATTCTCACAGGGGACTGATGACGAAATGTGTAATTCTGTAAGCAAATTAAAGCAAGCATAACCCCACTGATTGTTTCCCATAAGAAAGCCAGAGTAACAAAGCATATCAGACGAAAATTGCACTTTTGGCAAAATGCAGAAAGTGCCATCTTTCGTCCAAAATAGCGGTACATCCCTGCTTTCTCTCTGGGCGCTGCTCTGTGTCCCAGTAGGGAGGAGAGAAACTGTCACAGAAGGCCGACCGCTGCGGGAGGAGGAGAGCGCTGACAGCGGCTGGCGTTTCTCCTTCCCACCCCACTCAGCCTCCTGTGGCAGATCAGGAGAACGGCACTGTGGGGGCGAAGACAGCTTTCACAGGAGGCCAGGCCGATGTAGGGGAGGTGTCAGCTGTCAGAGGAGATAGAGCACTCCTCCCACACCACTCCCTCAGCCTCCTGTGACAGCTGATCCAGGATGGAGATCAAGTATAAGCACTCAGCGATCAATGATGTACATAATATGAGGACATAGTATGTTTACTGTGGCCTCAGTTATGAATGGGAGTGATCTACATCACTTCCTGTCCTTTCATGATTGTGGTTATAGTAAACATACTCTGTCCACATGTTATGAATGAACCAGGAACACTCAGTATAGAGGCTTCCGGTTCATTTATAACAGGGGATGCAGAAAATGAGATTGAGGACTCTGTTCTCAATCTCTTTTTCCATTTACAAACTTAGAGACTTAAAGTTAGAAAAAAAAACATTTTCAGTTTTGGGCTGACATTTTTTTGACCTGATTCCTCCATCAACACAAACAGCGTGTCGATCCAGGAATCCCACTGTTTACATTGTATTCTGACAGGTGCCGGCGGCTCCTATCAGAATACCCGATCAGAGCCGGCAGCTCATTGGCTGCCGGCTCTGATCATTCGAAAATTTTCCAGTCGGCTGAAAGGGAGCCAACAGCCCCACACACTGTGCAAATTTTGGCCGGTACATTAAAAACCGGCTGAAATTTGACTAGTGTATGGCACCGTAAGCCCCATCAGCTGCAAAATGTTCTGCTCAATCAGAATGTCCGTATTGTACTCTAATTGCTCAGAAGAATGGCAGTTGGTGGGACCTAGTCCTAAAGATGCTGATATACTATTTTCTAATAATAGCTGATATAAAAATGAGTGATGGGGGCAGGTAATCATGCCCCATAATGCTCTGTGCTACGTTAACAACATATACTCTAATTGTTCCAATTCAAAAGGCTGTGCAGTGCAAAGCCCACGGCTCTAGTTTTTCTTGTGAAAACCAGCAATATCACTGTAAGGTGACTGCTAGGAGATTTGAAAGACTTCTCAAATAGCTTACTCTCTCATGGAAACATTTTACATGTTTATTATACAAAGCTTTAAAAGAGAACTATGGCCAAACCTTTTTTGGGCCATAGTTCTCTTTAGGGTCACTGGAGGACATTTACTAATATCCTCCTGTGACCCAAAATTCAGCATATAACGAGCTACTGCCCACTAAATGCTGACAGCGCAGAGCCGTGCTGCGGCCAGGAAAGATCCCGACAATATTGTCAGGATCCACCCCACTGTCTGATTGAAAGTCGACTCCAACGATCTGGTGAGTATAACTTTTTTTTAGCTTTAACCTGCATTTAACTCTAGATTCTACACCGAGTGGCCAGATTATTATGACCACCTGACGTTTGTAGGCAAATTAGCTATAATTAACTATAATTTCGCGCTGAAGTTTATAATGGTCTAGAGGGCCAGACCATTATAAATAGGGAAGCAGGTTGTTTACCACGACAGTAGAAGTGATTTTTTTCTGAAGATACGGTTAAACAACGCGATTTAACAGCCTTTGAACGTGGCATGATTGTTGGCGCTCGGAGCCATGGAGCGAGTATCAGCAAAACAGCAGAATTCGTTAAATGTTCAGGGGCAGCTCATTGTTAAAGTGTTTAAAGACTGGACTGTCAGCCGAAAATCTGGGTCTGAACGTGCGAATTGTGGCCGTCAGTGACTAGTCAATGTTAGGGCAGAACGGAGAGTGGCAAGACTGGTACAAGACAACAGAAGGGCAACAGTGCAGTGTCACATTCCTCGCATCACCTTTCAACATCTCGTGGAGTCACGAGGCGGCCCAACGAAGTCATCTCGTGGAGTCATCTCGTGGCCCAACAAAGTACTGATGGGGTGGTCGTAATAATCTGGCCACTCAGTGTATACAAAGACAGAATTTTAGATTTCACATTGTATTTAGCTTTTTGGAGGCCCGGAGGCAACCTAATGTTTTACAACATCCTTCATTTCAGGGAAAAGAAAATACAATTAAACCAAACTGAAAGAAAACTATATAATAGATCAGGGCTCAAAATTTCCACTCGCCCCCTCGCAATTTGCGAGTGAAAATTGCGTAGGGGCGAGTGGAAATGAAGCCTCCTCGGGGCGGCTTCTCTCCTGTTCACCGACCTGATGACAGCGCTCCCTTGTCCGTCCGTCTAAGCAGGAGGGAGCGCTGCTGTCAGGATGGCGGAGCGGTGAGGGGGAGAGAAGCCGCGCCCGCAGCTGTCAGGATGGCCGAGCGGGGAGGAGATCGGAGCCGCTGTCATCCTGTCAGTTTCAGGATGACAGCGGCTCTGTGCGTGGCAGAGCGGGGGATCGGTAAATATCATTGATATTTACCGATCCTCCATGTGAGAAGGACAAACACTGGAGCGATCGTCTGATCACTCCAGTGTTTGTAAATAACTGGGGACACATAGTACTATGTGTCCCCAGTTATGAATGAACAGGCTGTGATTCACATCACAGCCTGTTCATTCATGAATTTCTCAATGGGGAGAAACACTCAGTACAGAGGCTCCTCCCCATTCGGAAACAGCTGATAGTAAATATTTTACTATCAGTGTCTGAATGAATGGGAAGCCTCTGTACTGAGTGCTTCCCATTCACTGAGTGCTGAGGCTGCTGAAAAAGAAATTGAGGATTTGGTGTCCTCAATTTCTTTTCTATTTTAAAAGGGAAATGTCAGGGGTCTGTTTGGACTCCTAATATTTCCCCGAAGCCCCCCCCCCAACAGTAAACAAAATAAATAAATCATAAAATAAAAATAAAAAATTATAATAAAAAAAATTTAAAATGTAAAAAATTATTTTAAAAAGGTGAAAACTGCTCCCCCCCTCACACGCATATTATTAGACATGTGCGAAGACTAAAAATTAATTTCAGATGAAATGTGTATGTGTAATGCTCTGTGCGTCGTGCTGTTGCTGTATGTGTAATGCCCTGTGCGTTGTGCTGTGGCTGTATGTGTGTTGTGCTGTGTGCGCGTTGTGCCCTGTGTGTGTTTGTTTGTGTTATGCAGGGCAACTGGTGGCGAGTAACTTTGAAGGCCTGGCTAGTAGCTCAGGACCTGAAATTTTGAGCCCTGTAATAGATAGCCCTTTTATTTAATATATATATAACTTTGTTTTAGTCTTACAGTTTTTAACAGCCCTCTAAAAAACCTAGGAGGACATGATAGTTAATTAAAAATGTAATTTGCAAGAAAAAACTATTGTGCTGATGATCAATAGTGAAACATTTTAATATTTTAGGAGCAGAAGACTGAACATTATTTTTCTTAACTACATTAACTCTGAATGTAGAAATTGTAACTGTGCACACAGAAAACAATGGTGACCATAAAACCATGAAAAAAAACATTAGGTAATATCTCTGTTACTTTTGAATACTGTATATACATTATTGTGCATTGTGTTTTTCTAGTGTTGTTTGATGTGTAAACAGCCACAAATTAATGATCTAATCCAGCATCAGCCAGACCTTGTTTTGGCCTCCCAGAAAGCATGCTGGAGTGTTTTGTATATGCTGGTAAACTGTGTGCATGCGTATGTGTTCATGAGCCTTAGGGAACACTAGGGAATGACCTGAGGATACGTTAGTAAGTTCTTTAAAGTAAACCATTACTTTAACAAACATTAAGATTAATACAGTCTACACCAGCCTTTCCCAACCAGGGTGCTGCAGCAGCCTGGGGTGCCTTCTCGCTTTGTCGGGGTACCTTCAAATTTCCAAAGCATTCAGAAGAAAAAAGAATTCTGACTGTGTGCAGACTTGTTCCACCTTGCGCCTTCTTCCATTGTGGTGAAATTGATACGATAAGGGGGGCTGATGATGTAAAGGGGACTGATGTCTCTGATGTCAGGGGCTTCTGAGATGTGAAGGGGTCTCCTGATGTGAAGAGGGAACTCTGATGTAAAAGAGTGGAACTCTGATGGGAAGGGGGGTATCTGATGTGAAAGGTGGGAACTCTGATGGGAAGGGGGCATCTGATGTGAAAGGTGGGGACTCTGATGTAAAGAGGAAAACTTTTTTTTTTGCATGGGGTCCATCCTTGAAACCCATTTCAGACCCCTATCTAGCATAAGGGTCTGATATAGATTTGAGGGGCAACCAAACATCTTTGGTAACATTTTCCCATTTCCATTTTTAGACTGGGGTGCCTCAAGATTTTGCATACTTTTAAAGGGTACCATGGTTGAAAAAAGTTTGAGAAGTGCTGGTCTACATAATATGCACCCTTCTCTTTTTAACAAACCCTTTGTCACAGTCATTGTATACCACAGAATATATTTTGGAATGACTGCCTTGTTTTTGCATATGTTTTGTTAAGCAGCCCTGGCTCTGAATTATAGTGCGTTAGCCTGATAATAGGTAATAGGTATTCACCTCCCCGTACCAGGATTCTCTGTTCCAAAGAAAATTGTACCCTGAAACATACCAGCACCAAGATTCTGGCACCAGAAACTCCTGCTTCCTAGTCAGACACCTAATGGAGATTTATTATGTAACACACCATTTTTGTTTGGTTATGATATAGGAATACTTTAGGTAACTTTTGACAAAAGTAGAATAGTGAACTAAAATGGGTAGCTGTTAAAATCACTAATATGCCAATTTACAACAAACAGCAGATATTGATATGTGTTTAAAGGAGAACTGCAAACACAAACTAGCGTCCTCCCGTCACCCTAGGCTCAGTATACTGCGAGCTGTAGCTCGCGGTATACTGAGACGCCGCAGTATACAGGGAGCTTCTGCTAGCGGTATACTAAGACGCCGCAGCTGAAAGCGGATCCCGACAATTATGCCTGGATCCGCCCAGCTGCGTGACTGACAGCTGGCTCTGCCTATCTAGAGGCAGAGCCAGCTGTGCCCGCCCCTCCCCCGTCCGTTCCGCCAGTCAGCGCTGGCGGATCGGAGCGGGGAGGAGGGAATCCAGCCCCTCCCCTGTTACGGCAGAGAGCCGTGACAGGATCGAGAGGTGAGCGAACGCCGGTATGTGTTCGCTCACCTCCCGATCTACTGAGCCGACCTGTGACTGTCTCATTGTCACAGGTCGGCTAGAACTATGAGGTGAGTGCTTTTCACTCACCTATAGTTCTCCTTTAAGGGCCTATTCACAAAATTTGGGCCCTGATGTGGGCACTGAGTTCTCTCTGCTTAATGCAGCAGAGAGTACTCTGTGATTGGAGAAGTGCCAGACATGTGACTTTGACAGGTTGCATGGCTTGGTTCTCTTATTTTAATTTTTTTTCTGCTCATTTACTTTAGCGCTTTCTTCCAGCTTTGAACATGGATTTTGGAATCCGTGTCCAAAAATGTGAAGAAAAGAGCAAAAGACTAGTCACCAGTATTTCCTATAGTCTCCCTGCAGCCCTTTCCCCCTTTTAGGAACCAAATCCCTCTGTCCTTTTTCTTCCTCAGTTGTCCCTCTTTTTAGTCTGATGTACAGGTGAAACTCGAATAATTAGAATATCGTGCAAAAGTAATTGCAGTAAGTGCTGCAAAAGGGGCCCAAACCAAGTACTGAGTACATATGCATGCTTGTACTTTTCAGAGGTCCGATATTGTTCTATGTACAATCCTTGTTTTATTGATTGCATGTAATAATCTACTTTTTTGAGGTTGTGGATTTGGGGTTCTTGGGGTTTTCATGAGCTGTAAGCCATAATCATCACAATTATGACAAATCACGGCTTGAATTATCTTGCTTTGCATGTAATGAGTCTATCTTATATATTAGTTTCACCTTTTAAGTTGCATTAGTGAAATAAATTAACTTTGCACGATATTCTAATTATTCGAGTTTCACGTGTATAGATCTCTATAAAAATGTTTTATTTAACTGTCAAAAGTGTTTTACTGCACTTTAACCTGCAAATTAATCATTTTTTCTTTTGAAAAGCTGAAATAAAATCAAAGTGGAAAACGCAATTTTTGGTGCATTAATCCTCATGGTCTGCATTACTGAAGGTGTGGCAGAGGCATTTCCTTTGCCTATACACTTCCTGCTATAATGTGTCCCTCTTTCACATCTCAGAAAGGTGGGAGATATGCATTCCTTGTTCTGCACTGTCTCTTTGTGGAAGCAGCCATTTTGGTAGAGGCAGGGCTTTGCTTCTTTATGTCAGAGGTGTCCCCTAATGACTAGACATGTGCACCAGCAAACAATTTGTTTCGATTCGGATATTTCGTTTTTCAGGATTCGGGTCGAAAAATACATTTGTTTCGGGATTTGGACGAAATTCTTAAGACGTAGCCTGTACGAACGTTCTTTTCGTTTTCGTTTCGTTCGTTCGTTGCAGCAAAGTGACATTTGAGATTTTTTTTTTTCTCAAATGTCATTTTGCTGCAACGAAATTTCGTCCAACAAACTAAATTTCGTACTGACTACCGCTAACGACTTTTGGAATCGGAAATTCGGATTCATTTGCATTCGTTACATCTGTAATTTGTAATTCGGATGCATCCGAATTTCCGAAATTTCGTCCGAATTTCGTTTCGATACGAAACGAATCGCACATGTCTACTAATGACTGGTGTGACGCCTATCTGACGCCTGGTGGAAAAGTAATAAAAAGCAGCAGGAGAGCTGCAGAAAGCACAGATCCACAAACTTAATGTAGCAGAAGATTTTTCACTGAAGATCCTCAAGTACAACATTCTCTCCAGCATGAAAAACCGTGATGTTGCTACATCTATAAATTTCGCTTAAAATCTGGAAAGACTTGCAGTCAGAGTCAGCAATGCCTTGGATGTTCTTACACTGCAGATATACAGCTATGAAGCGATAGACATAGAATTGCTTAGGCACAAGAAGTACTGCTTGACATTTCTAGATGTTCCCTATACCATACCATTAAGGCAACTTTAGGGCATATCTCTCACATTTGGAACCTGAGAATGAGGGTAACTCTGGGAGTGGAAAAAACATGTGGTGCGGAAAGCACGCTGTGGGGAAAATGGGAGTGGCTAGATTACAATTGAATATTGGGTGTAGCTTGATGAAGTATGGCTAAATAGAGTCTAAGCCTACATACATTATACACTGACTGTACACAGTCTGCAGTCCTTCTACCCACTCCATTGTCATATTGAGCCTGATGAAGATGCAGCACCGAAACGTCGCTATCTTTGTGACAGAATGTCTACATGTCAATAAAGATGAGTTTTAAACGCATCTCTTTGGTGTGCTGGTGACAATCTTTTACTGCATTGATTCGGGTGGCGCCATCCGCAATCACTTCAGCACCCAATACCAAGGGGTATAGCGATCAGGTGTGCAGTGGGATACACACTGGACTGCTATAGGTGTACACACAGATTCAGTCAGGGGCTGAAGAACACTTTGTTGCAAATAATAAAAGTTGCTGTCCCTTATTCCTGTGCCTCCTGACAGCCATAATGAAGAAAACAGCATAGGTCCTGCAGTTCAGTATACATACTTCAACATTTCTAACTTGTAAACATTCAGAAGATCTGGAACTACATCCAATCAGAAAAGGAATGGTACGGTCACACGACAGTATCCCAACTTACTGATTGGGTGCAATTCCAGGGCATCTGATTAATTACACGTCCCAGTGACAGAGTACACTTAATGAATGAACTGCGGGAGCAATACTGTTTTTTGGCTGTCATTTCTCTAGCCATTATACATTCCCTTCAAATAATAAAAGTTACTTACTTGCTATATGAGGTAGATAAAATAAATTTTTAGACCATTTAGCACTGCACAGTGGTTTTTTTAGAACTTTTTATTTTAAGATCAGCAAGCAAGTTATAGACAAACATCCACATTACGCATAGAAATATTTTAGCGTTATTTCAGTATAAAAGGAAGCACGGATATACACATTTTTTGGAAGATAAACAAGTGTATCCATGAAAATTATCATTACTATTTCTGACTAATAGAGAGGTTTGTTCCTATGTTAGGCAGCATATATCCTTGTAATAATAGCCCAGTTGTAGTTGAATGCAGCGCTCCCCGCTACCGGTTCTTTTTAACTTTGATTAGGAATTCAACCTAATCTGTCAAGGGTGCTGCTTAACCACATGTAGGAACAGGCAATTCCCTTCTTAACCAGGGGAGTGGGCCCTCAGCTCCAATCGCTCACAGATGCCCTTCAATGATGTAATCAAACCAGCAGACAGTTCTGTATATCACGTCTTTAGTTGGGAAACAATAACCTCCAATCTTTATCGAACTGTAGGCCTCCTCAGTATAGGATGTCAATACCAGGATCGTGTTATGCAAAAAGAGAAAGCAAACACCATAGCTCGTACCATCGAAACAGGCGGAGCATCTGACGTCACATTGATCTCTATGATCGACAGCCGCTGTCATTTGAAACTCCTGCGTACACTCCTTAGAAAGATTGCATGCTGTGTTACCACTGCTTCTATTTGAGTCATTTTCTTTTATTAAATCATACTCTCTTTGGATGGTACATGCTATGGTATTTGCTTTCTCTTTTTGGATAACACGATCCTGGTATTGACATCCTATACTGAGGAGGCCTACAATGGAGATAGGCGGGGGGGGAAGGGGGGGGGGGCGGTGGTGAATCTGAGTGATCTAATGTAGGTGCATGCTGTTCTTGCACTTGGTTTGTTTTGCTTACAAAAATACTGTGAACAAAAGGCAGTTAAGAACCAATGGTCGGTAACAATTTAATGCTCCACTTTGAGGCCCCCAAACTAAAAAAAAAGTGCCCTATCAATATAGTTCAAATGTCAGGCAGTGCATTATGATTTACAAAAAAAATTATTTATAGTATTGTATGGTGTGAGAAACCTTCTGACCCTGGAGCCTTTCCAGGTTTCATCTCTAACAAACTTCTCTCATGATATTGGAGCTTCTAGGTTGATACTCTACTCCCAGGATAGAGCTAGTAGGCCAGAATATATCAAGTAATTTGCAATCTTATTTTATTTAAATGGTAATCACAAATCTATTAAGTTCCTTCAAATTATATAACTAAGTAGTAATCCTTAAAAGGGTTAGCTACTATATGGCATGCATAGATTTTTTTAATGGGTGCTTTTTATTTTAACATTAAAATATTGCTCCAGCTTTCTAGAAGATTTGGAACTTTACCTCCGGACATTGATATCTAACTTATACATATAATATATTACCTATATTGGTCCAAACTAAATGTACAGACTGTGGAAGTATTCATTGTGTAAAAGGATTTTATGCATATACATTCCAGGTATATGAGAATCAGGTCTAACAAAATAGTGGCCCTCCATAATTGGAAGAGCTGTCTTTTTGTTACCAATAAAAATTAGTTTAGTTAAATAAGTAAATTAAAATATATATACATTTTTTGCTATATAGTTCCCAGTTCTTTTTTCTACTAGTGTTACCATTATCAGGGCAGCATTGAAGTGAATAGTTTAAACTTTCCGTAATGAAAACATTAATCATGACTCATAGATTATGACAGTGACGCACATAATCCATTGTACAATAATATATATCCCACAAACGCCATCCTCCCTCTCAGATGGCTGCTATAATGCTGCAGGACTTTTCAAGGTTTTATTATGTATAGCTTTACACTGAGGATGAGCAACTTGCATTGGTAGATGCTGACCTTGAACACTAGGATATTTTTTCTGGTTTTATTATTAATAATGCTAATTTTAATAGATCACAGTAATTCAATACCAAAGATGCTATGCACTGAGTAATATTATACAGTTTTTGTATTGAATAATTTTAGGGTCCTCTATATGGAAATGTTATTTAAACTAAGATGAATGCATATAGAAGATTACACTTTTGCAGTAAATATTGCATTTCTGAATGATAATACCTCATTTAAAAAGTCAGTCTAACACAAAGAAGAAAACTGAATATTTCAGATGAAGGTAATGTATAATATGCAAAAGAATATCAGAAATGGCTTTGTTCATAAACTTGCCCATGCTTAAATAAATTAAATCTCTTTGAAATCTAAGCAGCACAATCTTCCAAAATACCAATTTGTCTATAGATATATATTACAGAATTGTATATTACAGCCCTGTTGTTCTGGATTTCCCTTTCTGCCAATTCTATTCCTAAACATTTATAGCCATGGATTTTAAGCACTTAGTAACCTGAGCTAGTCCTTGAATGACCCTGACTCTTTCTTTAGTCGTAAAGGAATAAGTACGTAGGGCTTATTCCATAAGGCAGTACAACGACCACTGAAAATGTACAAAGATATACAAAGCAACCAATCAGAAAATACCTCTTAAAGCGAACCTGTACTCTAAACATGCAGTGAAAGTCAGTAGGTTCACAATATTGCTAGATGGAGCTGCTTATACTGCTTGGGGAAGCAAAACTATATACTTGGTACTTCCGGTTGTCAAGGCGCAAATTACTCTTTTTTCTCTGACATGACAGCATGATGTTTGGTGATTGGCCGCTTAGGCACAAAGCACTGTCAATGGAGTCGGGAGAGAATCATCAGCCTTGTGTAAGCTCCAAGTGGCTTCTTGTCTTTGCTGCCCCAGCAAACAAAGGACATAAGCAGCCGCGGGGTTAGCATTATGGAAAATCACAGATTTTCTTTTGTGCATTTGATTACACTAAACTGAAGTTTAATAGTTGACCTGGATTACTATACTTTGTGCATCATCATTATCCTTTGTGCTGTGTAGTTTGATTTTTTTTTCTTGCAGGTTGCAGTGAGAGCAATAATTTTAGGGCTATCAATCACTGATAACACCAAACAGATGAGCGGTAAAAGCTTTTAAAGCGTCGCCTGTGGCCAATTTTGGGTATGCTAGTTTGCGCACAATTTTTAAGCTTGTAATGTTTGGTGTCTATTTACCCGACACGACCCCGTCTTTTATATTTTACCAAAAACGTGGGTAATATTAGTTTTTTTATAACATAATGTAAAAAAAACACGTTTTTGTTTCAAAATTTTCAGTAATTTCTCCTGAATATAGTAAAAAATAAAAAGCCCCAGTGGTTATCAAATACCACCAAAAGAAAGCTCTATCTGTCCCCAAAAAATGGTACAAAATTCATTTCAGTACAGCATTGCATGACAGAATAAATGTCAGTCAAAGTACCGCAGCGCTGAACACTGAAAAATGGCCTGTCCATGAAGGGGGTCTAAACACCTGGTCTTCAAGCGGTTAAGGAGGACTGGTCCTTGAAAACATATGCTAGACTTATTCACCAGTTTTGTTAAGCTAAGCTTATGCTAAAAAAAATTATATAAAATTAATTTGTGTACAGTGTTGCGTGCCCGAGTAATTGTCAGTCTAACTATCACAGCACTGAAAGCTAGGTAGTCATTTAAAATTAGTGTGGCAGTGCTTGGTCTGCCTATTGCTGCCCTATATAAAGAACAACTCCAGACAAAAAATGTATTCACCCTTACAGTGGGATTACCCTTGAACTGGAAGGGTTAACTGCTGATTTTGGTCTAGGGACTAACATAAAAAAGTTATACTCGCCCGGTTCTCTGAGACGGCTTGCTCTTAGACCACTCCTTCCAGCTTTGCTACCCCTCCGTTGCAGCAGTCTAAGGATCATCGAGTAATTAAGTCCAATACACTGTGTATAGGACGTGAGGACATCGAGGGACATACCATCACTCAGTGGCATCCCGAGGCTGGGTGTCACCCGGGGGCGGTGACCGGGTGACACCCCGCCGTGACGTCATCACGCATGCGTGTGATGTTGCCGCGCGTGCGCGATGATGTCATCGTGCATGCGCAGTGGTCTTTTTGATGCCTGCCGGCGGCCATCTTGGTGATGGACGCCGGCAGAGAGAGGAGGGGACGTTCACCCGGCAGGATAAGGTATGCCGCCGGGTCCCTTCTACTCTCCTGACACTGTCGGGCTCTCGGTCCGTGACCAAGGGCCCGGCATTTCATAAGGGGTGACACCAAAATGTCTGTCAGTAATTTTAGTGACACCCCTCCAATGGTGGCACCCTGGTGCGGGCCACACCCCCCGCCTCCCCCTTGTGACGCCACTGCCATCACTGCAGCAGAGGACGAGACTGTGACAGCTGGCTGGCTCTAGGGTTTGGGTGAGTATAACTTTTTTTTTTATTTTAGCCCCAATGCAATGGCTAATAAAAATTTTTCCTGGAGTTGCCCTATATAAGAGAATGGTTGTCCTTTACCTTTAGAAATGCCCAGTTATAAATACATAACCGATAAGATATAATTTTGTGCATGCACTCTATAAATAATACATTAATAAAAATGCACTGGCGGTTCTGATCATACAGGTTTATTGACAAATTGATCATTCACACCAGACGTTTTCTGCAATAGTACAATGAAAAAAAGCAACGTTGAGTTGCAATAATGTATCTTTTTTTTAATATTTATTTTGGTCAGAACAACTGTGACATAAATGTTAACTTGCTTGGCTATTCAAAGTAACCTTGGGTCAAAAATAGGGTAAAACATTAAAGCACAATGTTGCATAGAAGGATATTCATTATGACCTTTGTTTAGCAGTGGAAATCACGCTGGCTGATGTGCATTTAGTTTGTTGAAGTGCGCCCTCTGCTGTTTTATATTTTGTTTGCATTCAAATGTGAAAAATGTGCATTTGCTTTATTTTGCAATGAGTTGCCCCACATATGTGTCCTACTTTACTGTTATAGCTGCATAGTGTCATCCCTCTGGCTGGCTCACAGTGCTCACTCATGCTCTCTAAGTCTAGTTCTAGTATACAGGCTATTGTGGGAAGCTATCATAAAGACACATTTAAGAAACTTATTCTAGCAGTATTTATAATATATTACACTAACATGAACTAAAGAATGCACAAGAAATGTGTTATGAAGGTGAATTTTTGTATATCTTTTGTTCACTCTTTAGTTACAAGTTAGGAATACATGAAAAATCCTCAACTGCTGATTTTGGCACAAGCATTTCTGTTTAGAAATGGAGGAGGGAGGGGTGCAAATGATTTGTCTGATTGTTTTTTTAATTCCAAGCATGGTTGTTTGTGTCCGTCATTGGGAGACTATCATCTAAAATCTATGGGCATTGTAAAGCCAAAGGCATAGTTACATACTTCAGTCAGATTGAAAAAAGGTACAAGTTCATCAAGTGTATCCAATAGAGAAAAAGAAATAAATAGAAAACCTTCATAAACAGAACCCTATAGCCACAGTTGATCCAGAGCAAGGCAAAAAACCCTTATAAGGCCCCATTCACACTGAGCGATTTATCGAGCGATTTTTGCAGCGATATCGCTCATATTTCCACGCGATATCGCTCTATGTAGCTTCTCCAATCCATTTCAATGGAGCTGTTCACATCTCGTCGCTCAATATCGCTTGTAGCTCGTCGCTGGTAGCTTGTCACTCACAGCTTCCTGCAGGGATTACCCCCCTCCCCCGCTCCGATCCTCCAGCGCTGACTAGCAGAACGGACGGGGCAGGGGGCGGGTACAGCTGGCTCTGCCTTTAGGTAGGCAAAGCCAGCTGTCAATCACGCAGCTGGGTGAATCTCAACAGTATAGCGCAGGAGGGAGCGCTGCCTGCTGTCAGGGCGGCTGAGTGAGGAGGACAGAAGCCGCAGCTTTCAGGATGGCCGAGCGGGGAAGAGAGAGCAGCCGCTGTCATCCTGTCAGTTTCAGGATGACAGCGGCTGTGTGGGTGGCCAAGCGGAGTAAATATCTGTGACATTTACCGATCCTCTGTGTGTGGGGAATCGTCTAAACACTCCAATGTTTGTAATGTTTGTAAATGTTTGTAAATAACTGGGGACACATAGTACTATGTTACAGTAGAAAGGCATCATGGCACACTCACAAACCAGCATGTAAAACAACTTGTCTCACCACTAAGGACAATGACAGAGGTGCATTACTACATAGGCTCCTCCCCATTCATAAACTGGTGATAGTAAAATATTTTACTTTCATCAGTTTCTGAATGAATGGGAAGCCTCTCTAATGAGTTCTTCCCATTCATTGAGTGCTGAGGCTGCAGAAAAAGAAATTGAGGACTCTGTGTTCTCAGTTTCTTTTCTATTTTAAAAGGGAAATGTCAGGGGTCTGTTAAGAACTCCAATATTTTCCCGAAGTCCCCCCAACAGTAAAAAAATAAATACAAAAATAATAAAAATTATTTAAAAAAAGGGAAAATTACCCCCTGCACACACGTATTATTAGACACGTGCAAAGACTAAAAATTAATTTCAGATTAAATGAACAAAAACTTTTTCATTCGTTTCATCAAACAAAACACTTTTTTTAATGCTATTTTGGATTCAGCCACTGGCGTGTTCTGGAGGCAGGGCGCATGACGTCAAATAACACCGCACGTGTTGGGCACCGCCATCTTGGTGTATATCTAGGTATACACCAAGATGGCGGTGCCTGTATCGACGTGTGACGTCACCTGACGCCACGCTTGCATGAAGTCATGTGACATCATGCTCCCCGCCTCCAAGATGGTGCTGCGCATTTCCAGAACGTGGCGGTGGTCAACATGGCCGCCGCGCATTCTCAAACAAATTATTATGTGCTTGAATAAATTTTTCATATATTCGGGCAAATAGTAATTAATTAATTTAAAGGAGAACTATGGGGTCAGTGTTTTTCCCCATAGTTCTTCTTATGGTAACGGGAGGACACAAACTAGACATGTAGTCTAGGTTTTGCGTTGTTTTTTGTACTTTTCTAGATGCACTTACTTGAAAAAAGGCTGTCGGCATGATATCCTGACACTTTATTTGTATAGACTCTCTTTTAGTTTGACATTTATTGTTTAGCACTTGTTTGCCTTCTGTTGTTTTATTTGATAAGAATACTTTTATTGTGCCTACGAGTTTAATACCTTTGAATAAAAGTTTTTAATATGTTTCTTTGTGGCTTGACAAAATGGAAGTCTTTAAATGGTGCGGATATTGGAGAAATGGGTGTGGCCAGTGAGGGGTGTGGTTACTGAGGGGTGTGGTCACTGAGGGGTGCTGTAGAGCTTTCTGGCACAGGGCGCCTAAAGGCCTAAGGTCGGCCCTGTGTAAGGTAGTAGTGTTTGTACAGTTGCTGGCATTCTTAACCGTCGAGGCTGCCATTTTGGTGCTTTTGGCAGATTTCTCTCCTTAGTCCAGCCAGTGGCATCATGAAGGGGTTCACCTTTTCCATTCCATTCAGACGGTGAGCATGGGGAGATATTCCCCTCTATCTAGGAAGTAGAAAATAATTTATGCTTCTCAGATCACTTTTTCATGTATTTAAATATCCTTGCTTAAAGCTGACTTTACATGCATTTACATGTTTAGAACTTCTAATCGGACCCTTGATGTACAAAATTCGATTTTCTCTACAGCTAAGCTGAATGCAGCTAAATGCAAAGTCTGAATGATACCATTGAAAATCAATCACATGCAGTTTTACGTATTTAGAAATGTGTTCTTAATGCATATAAATGCAGGTTTGTGAGTGAGGCCTTAGGCTTCATTCACACTTGTCACTTGCGTTTAAGTTTACTCTAGCAGAGTAAACTTTTCCTGGATACCTGGTGGCACGCTCACTACCTCTGGGTGCCAGCGCTGTGCCTGGTACTCCTCCTCTCCTCCTGCGGGTTCCACACCCGCCGTACGGTGTCCAGCTATGGACAAAACTGAGAATGCGATGCTGGCTCTCGGTATTAGTAATATTGAGAGAGTGACAGTGCGCACCTCCTCATTGGTTGATCGGAGACAATTGTAAAGCCCGCCAAAGAGAGAGAGTAAGACTGTCTCTCTTTGGCGGGCTTTACTGTTGACCTCAGAGAGGATCAGTTAAACAAACTGAGTTTGGTTTAAATAGTGTTTGCACCCAGCCAGCATCATGGCAGAGTGTCCAAATAAAAAGAAGTACAAAACGCACTTCACCCCAGACTACACTAAAGTCTACCCATGTATAATAGGGGTAAAAAACAACGACAATGTAGCTCGCTGCACTGTTTGCAGCAGTGATTTCTCCATTGCCCATGCTTGGTTAAATAACTGTAAAAGACATGCTGACCGGGGTGCTAATACTCCCTTCCTGTCCAGGCCATTTTTCAGTATTCAGCGCTGCAGTACTTTGACTGACATTTATTCCATCATGCAACGCTGTAATTAAATTAATTTTAAATATGTTTTTGGGGACAGATAGAGCTTTCTTTTGGTAGTATTTTTTTTGTCACAAGTAAATTTTTATTGTTTGAAAAGTTACATATGCAAGTACATAGGCAGTGGACAAGTACTTATGAACAATCATATGACAACCAAAACCTCATAACAGAGGGGGAAAACAAAGGGAATACCTTCAAGGTAGACCAAAACTGTGTGTCTGAGCCTTGTTGCGAGAGACCCTGCTATGTTGGAGTAGCTACACATCCTTCCGTCCCTCTATGTCACTGGATATCGCATGATGATTACCTACATGCCACAGTTGGGTTAGATTAAAGGAGTGTCAGGTCTCAGTATTATCGTTCGGTCAACTTGGCTCTTACCAATTGGGGGGAGGGGGTGCTAAACAGGGAGGGTATTACCTAGTAAACAGTAATTAGTGTAGGGTCTCGCCCGAGAATCGGGAAAGGCCATTTTGCAGGCGGGTATAACGGGATTAACAGGGAAGAAGGACGAAACAGGGAGGAGTGGTGGGGAAGAGTGGGAGTTAGTGAGCGTTATGGGAAAGAGATGAGATAAAGAAAGGGAAGGGGGGAGGGATAAGGGAAGTAAGCGTCGAGAAGGAAGGAAGGTCCCGTCCAACCTCCCCTGAAGGAGAAGAAGAGGAAGAATGGAGAGAAGGGAGGAGTGGATATACTGAAGTTGGGGTACAGGGGTAGAAGAAGAAGGGTGTAGTCACCGTTGGAGAGCAGCGTACGTTGCTGAGTCCTTGAATAGGTGCCATATCGTCCATGTTTTGAGATATCTGGTCATGTCATCTCTGCTGGCTTTTGGTAGTATTTAATCACCACTGGGGTTTTTATGTTTTACTATATAATGAAAAAAGTTCAGAAAATTTTGAATAAAAACCTGTTTTTCCAAAGTTTTTGGTAAAACCCACATTTTTGGTACAATATAATAAAAAAAATGGGGTCATGTTGGATAAATAGACACCAAACATGTCAAGCATTAAAATTGCATGTGCAAATAATACCATACCCAAAATTGGCCATAGGCGACACTTTAAAAGCTGTTACCGCTCATCAGTTTAGTGTTATCAGTGATTGATGGCCCTAGAATTATTGCTCCCACTCCGACGTTCGCGTTCATATGTAACATCTGCGGCACAATGGGCACAATTGTCGTTTTTGCATGTAGGTGTTTTTGCATGTAGGCCCCCTATGTGATAGCCAATTTGCAGTGACAGGTCCTCTTTATGGAGACTTCAGGGGTCTTTAAGACCCCTAATGTCACCTAGAGACCCCTAGAGAAGCTGATGAAGCAGAGACCTGCTTCACCAGCTTCTCTCCGGCTTCTGTACCGGAGAGTGACAGATGAATGCGGAAGTGATGTAATATACATCACTTGCTGCATTCCGACAACGAGGAGGAGATCATGTACTCATCTCCCTTTGATCTCCGGTCACAGAGCTCCTGTGATGGTCCCGGACTCACACCGGTCACAGCAGAGCCCGGGATCGCTAGCAGCGGCTGCGACGGAGAGGGGTGCTGCACACACGCACGCACGCATATTACAAGCGGTCGGGCGTCTCTACAGACGCCTGAACGCTTGTATGTAAACAGCCATCGCTGGCTGTTTACATTGCAAGCTGATTTCCCGCTTGTGGGTGCCTCCTAGCATCGGGCAAGAGTGGGGCAGGAAGGGACATTTAAAAGCGCCCACCCGCATCCAAGAAGCCGCTGTCCATCCGTTTAATTACAGCGGCTGGACAGCAGGTGGTTAATATGTGTGACACTTTTACAGTCAGTTTATCTCAGACATCCCAACCTGCAAAAACTAATTTCAGGGAGGTGGCTTCACCGGCTACTGCCCGCCCAAAGTATTGCAGCTATAGCAGCAAAAAAAAAAGAAAAGCTTTAGTGTGTTTAAATAGTTGGGGTGGGTTTCAGCAGCCGGTGAAGCTACCTCCCTGAAATGAGCTTTTGCAGGTTGGGATGTCTGAGATAAACTGACTGCAGATAAAAGCAAGTAGAAGGTGTGAATATACCCACTGGAATTAATTAAAAGCATCTACAGTATATGTCAATGTGTATATAAGCTTTTTAAAATAAAAGTAGGGTGACCATTCGTCACCGATTTCCAGGGAGAGTCCCAGGATTGAGGAGACCGTTCCTGGACAAATTATGTCCCCGGAAACATAAAATAATAATAATAAAAAAAGTTATACTCACCTGATATGGTTGCCACCTATCTGGGATTCACCCGCGGCGTGAGCAGGGCACCGCAGTCTCCAGTCCCTTGTCTCCTTCTCCCTCCGTCTGCGGTTTCTCCTCGGCGGCTGTGAATGGGTAGGAGGAACTGACATCAGGGAGAGAGAGAGAGAGCAGAGAGGGAGGAGAGGGAGAAGTCATCCCCCAGCATCCGTCAGGGAGCTCTTTCGTCTGGGACTGGATCTTAATTAACAGTTATTACATTTTTTAAAATATCAATTGAAAGGAGGGGTGGGGGGTGGGGTTAGAATAATATTTCTATATGCACCAAAACGTTCCCAATGGTGATAATAATATGCAAAACAATACTAAAAATAAATAAATAAAAGTTGCTCTAATCAGTAATATTTATGAAAACATCCGTGAACTCTTAAAGGAGAACTATGAGGGGAGTGCTTTTCACTCACCTCATAGTTCTAGCCGACCTGTGGCAATGAGACTGTCACAGGTCGGCTCAGTAGATCGGGAAGTGAGCGAACACATACCTGCGTTTGCTCACCTCTCGATCCTGTCACGGCTCGGAGAGGGGGCGGGTACAGCTGGCTCTGCCTCTAGATAGACAGAGCCAGCTGTCACGCACACAGCTGGGCGGATCCCGACATAATTGTCGGGATCCGCTTCAGCGTCTCAGTATACCGTGAGCTGCAGCTCGCGGTATACTGAGCTTAGGGTGACGGGAGGACGCTAGTTTGTGTCCTCCCGTTAGCCTAAGGAGAACTATGGGGAAAAGCCTAAACCCCATAGTTAGGGTTGCCACCTTTTCTTCAAGCGAAACCCGAACACTCTAACGACGCGCAGACATTTTTTGGGGAGAATAAGTTGTAGCTTATTCATATGTAAAAAGTGCCGCCCATTCATATGTAAAATTCAGGTTGGGATCCCTGCATAGTTCTCCTTTAAAGTGCATTAAATGTGACCATTATTATTCGCATCTCCTCGCATTTTAGTGTGAATGAGTGAATCAGTGAAAGCCGACTGTCCACATCAGAACATCTTTGCACATTTCCCATAATTATCCATGCTGGATTCAAACAACACAAATGTAAGTTTGGATTTGTTTTAAATAAAGTTGGTTGATGCACATTTCAAGGGGATGTTCTCTGTTCCTGTTATTTACAGTTGCCAAGCAACAGGAAGGAAGTCTGAGATCTGAGCACTGTGAATAATGAAAGCGAGGCTTGGATTCCAGGAAGGAGCACACAGAGTGACATCGTGTGGAAATACAGCCCCATGTCTGAGAGCAGTGAGAGATCACACTGTGTGCACTGTCTGTGACGTGTGGGTATCATTATTGACTCTGGACGCCGGCCTGTGTACTGATCCTCTGGTGGTAAGTGCATTCTGTGTAATATATTATCCATGTGAGTTCTTTCATGTACAGTGATCAGTAAAGCTGTGTTCATCATCCCACTATGTTTATATGCTGTTAACATTAACTCTGGGGAAAATGTTTCTTAACCTTTGCAGTGGGGCTACCCCTATACTTCAAGGGTTAACTGCTCATTTTGGTCTAGGTGCAAAAACAACAAAATTATACTCAACTGAACATCAGAGCTGGCTGGCTGTTAGAGTGCTTACTCCAGCCTGACTCCTCTTCTGCTCTAGTGATGATATGTCCCTTAGTGTCCTCACATCCTATACATGTATAGAACGTGATGACTCACAGGACCTGAGACTGCAGGCGCGGAGGGGACGCAAGGCTGGAAGGACCGGTCTAAGAGCCAGCCAGCTTAGAGGATCGGGTGGGTATATAACTTTTTTTTTGTACCTAGATGAAAACAAACACTTAAACCTTACATTGTGGGGATAGCCCCACTCCGAGGGTTAAAAAAAGTCTTCTTTAAAACATGGCTGTAGCAGGGTCCTGTGCTCCACTGGGAACTGTGCGAAGGATGTTAGGCTAGCACTGTCCTCCCACCCCTAAGGCCCCATTCACACTGCGCGATTCGCAAATCGCGTGTTTGTCGCGTGATTTGCATTTTGCGCGATATCGCGCAAATGCTTGCATTGAGCAAGCTAGAATAGTGGCAAAATCCGCTCCAAAACGGGTCCTGCTGTAGCGACGCACGACCCGCGACAGCAGGACCCATTGCCCCATTGCCCCATTGCCAAGCATTGGAGAGCGATATCGCGCGGTAAATAGCCGCGATATCACGGGAATTACCGCGCGATAAATCGCTCAGTGTGAACGGGGCCTAAGTCTTCAGATTCCAGCATGTTGTGTTTAATGAGAAGAAAAACGTGACCCTGAAATGTATCCTAAAATATTGGGACGCTTGATGTCGGGGATTCTAATGGTGTTTATACCATTTTTACATTTGTGTGCATGCAAAACGTAAGGCCGGGGTGGATAAATGAATGTGGTAATCAGGAGCCAGTCTGTGCAATCCAGGAGACCGCAGGATTTATATTAGTAGCAAGCTCCACTGACCGCAACTAGAAAACCTCAAAGGTTAGCTGCCAGCTGTCATTTTTAACCACTTGAAGACCAGGTGTTTAGACCCCCTTCCTGGCCAGGCCATTTCTCAGTATTCGGCGCTGCAGTACTTTGACTGACATTTATTCCGTCATGCAGCGCTGTACTGAAATTAATTTTATACCATTTTTTTGGGGACAGATAGGGCTTTCTTTTGGTGGTATTTAATCACCACTGGGGGGTTTATTTTTTACTATATTCAGGACAAATTATTGAAAATTTTGAAAAAAATAGTTTTTTTTTTTTTTACCTTATGTTATAAAACAACTAATATTACCCACTTTTTTGGTAAAATATAAAAGTCGGGGTTACGTCGGGTAAATAGAGGGGGAGGGGATGAGCCGCGGAGGGGGCGCACGTCATGCCCTGGCTCACTTGTATATTAACGGGCATCGATGCCTGTTTTCCAATAGCGGCGATTTCGCCCAGTTACATCCAAGAAGCTCCCGGCCGGCCATGTATACACAGCGGCTGGCCGGGAGGTAGTCAAGGAGCATTGGCTGCCCGGCTCCTAGGATTTGTCCAGTTCTGGCTTAACCACTTGAGGGCCGCGGTGTTTAGACCCCCTTCTTGTCCAGGCCATTTTTCAGTATTCAGCGCTGCGGTACTCTGACTGACGTTTATTCCGTCATGCAACCCTGTACTGAAACTAATTTTATACCATTTTTTGGGGGACAGATAGAGCTTTCTTTTAGTGGTATTTAATCACCACTGGTTTTATTTTTTACTATATTAAGGAAAAATTATTGAAAATGTGGGGGAAAAAAAATTGTTTTTTTTCATTATATTAGGAAACAATGATTATTACCCATATTTTTGGTAAAATATAAAAGACGGGGTCACGTCGTGTAAATAGACACCAAACACCTCATGGTTTAAAATTGCGCGACCCGCGAAATCGCAAAGCATTACATACATTTTGAGAAAATTTCTGCCGGCTGA
Organism: Nanorana parkeri; assembly: GCF_000935625.1. NCBI lineage: Eukaryota > Metazoa > Chordata > Amphibia > Anura > Dicroglossidae > Nanorana > Nanorana parkeri. Next base: position 1,105,228 of record NW_017306547.1, read on the forward strand.
CATCATTTTTATATGTGACATTATTTAACTTGAATAATGTTATGTGCTGAAGGCATTTGAATAGTGATAACAAGATCCCATCATTTCTATATTGCTGTAGGAAATGTTATTATGGTCATTCTATAAAACTTGAATAAAGGGAATGGGGAATTGTTGCTTTTAGTGGCACTTGCTTTCATTGATTTGTACCTTGTTTATAATTATGCAATTATTTATGATTCTGTGCTTTTTGTTATTTGTAGGCATCCAACATAAGTTGTTTGGACTATTTAAAAGTGCCTTGGGTTAGAAATGGCGGAAGATGCAGTACTGAGCATTGAATCCCCTGTATGCAGTACAGTTCTCCAAATGACAGTCGGTCATCGTGACTCTTCTTGTGACATTGCTAGTGGTGACTCCTGCTTGCTTGTAAATAACCAGGATTTAAGTTGCCAGGAGCTGCCATTAGAACAGCCAAGCAATGCTCTTTATAATGTAGACCTGGAGGAAGTATTCAGAGATTCATGTAATACAGATGAAACAAAAGGGTACTTATCGGATGAAGAAGCAGCCATTCAGGGACTGTCTGCCCTTCCTGTGGAAAGCAATATATCCAAAAGAGCCCTTTGTACAAGATGCAGGTAAGATCTCCTACCCCGTCTTCTTTTCAGCTCGTGATCTCTATTCATGCTATTGATCTAGAGGGGAGTAAGACTGTAGAAATTAAAGCGAACCTGTCTCCTTAACATAAAGTACAAACTAACATAAATGGGTAACAGAAGGCACAGCACTCATGGTGTGCAGGGGAGAATTCTAATACAGTATTGCTCTGCTTTGACACCTTCTGTCTGCTAGTTTGCAATGTATGTTATAAAAGGAAGGCCCGAAGCGAGAAAAAAATAAATAAGTGCAGGGCATACATGACAAGGTGTATAGGGGAGACAAGCTAAAAGGGGTTAACGAGGGTTCGGTCTTGGGGACATGGTCACTTACCTGATTGGACAGGTCGAAAGTTGAGGTGGGGCTTGAACGGTGGTCTGAGGAGGAGGGTCTTCTCGGCAGCAGTTGGAGATTGTCTGAGGTAGAGTGAACTTCCCTCCCGCCCGCCCAAGGATTTTTGGCTAGTCTGGGTAGTTATGCGGTTGGGGTCTTTGGAGGCCATCAAATAATAGGTGCTGGTGGTGAAGGTTTGGGGACATGTCAGTACATTGGTGCAGGGGGATAGAAATATCCGGTTATTCAGCGGCTCCTTAGGGGGTGAGCGCTACACATGACAAGGTGTATAGGGGAGACAAGCTAAAAGGGTTAACGAGGGTCCGGTCTTGGGGACAAGGTGAGGTGGGGCTTGAACGGTGGTCTGAGGAGGAGGGTCTTCTCGGCAGCAGTTGGAGATTGTCTGAGGTAGAGTGAACTTCCCTCCCGCCCGCCCAAGGATTTTTGGCTAGTCTGGGTAGTTATGCGGTTGGGGTCTTTGGAGGCCATCAAATAATAGGTGCTGGTGGTGAAGGTTTGGGGACCTGTCCTGGTATGGTCCCTCTATCCATCTATTGATATTTGGAGTGTATGCGGTCAGTTGGTGGTTGTCCCCGAGGCGGTGTGTTGCGGCTGGGGGGCCTAACAGGTTGTAGTACTGCCGCAAGTAACGGATCAAATGTGAGGCCTTCAAAGACCTGCAACTTTGTTCAGGTAATTCTGATAATTGTTTATATAGGATGTTTTATATATCAAAGTTGTTAATAAACGGCTGCTAAGGCCATTTTATAACAATCTGGAGTGTGGTCTAGTTATTACTTACAAGGACGGGTGGTGGGTGGTCTTGGGGGCTTGTAGTGAAAAAGAATGGGGACATCTATGCTACCTCAGTCATGACAGGTTCACGTTAGGCACTGTTCATGGCATAGACAAAATGTATGAAAAGGTAGGACACCGAATCTGCACAAATGTATTAAGGATTTCATATGGGGAATGGGGAGCAGGAGAGAGACTTGCCTTGTCTTGCTGTGTCTGTGTGTTTGTGGAGACACACACAGCTTACTAGCACACACAAGGGGTGGCTCTATAGGAACCTGTAAGTGGAAGGAGCCACCCTAATACAGGATACAGGGGCCAGTGCTCAGGGGACCAGCTGATTCTCCATGCAGATAAAACTTTTAGGATGGTTTCACACCTGGGCGTTTTTCAGCGCTGATCGATTGCTGAAAAACGCTCAGCAAGTGAAATCCCATACTTTCCTATGGGCATGGTTCCCACCTGGGCGTATTTCAGCGCATAGAAACACGCTGAAAAACAGCCTGCGCCCAAACAAGTGCAGGAGCTTCTTTTGGGGCATATTTCAGCGCATATCCATTGGTATTCCCGAGTGTGGCTCGGGGTTAACAAAGCGGTAGGTCTTACCTTGTCCGTGATCCCTGCTGTGTCCTCCGGCCGCTGCTGTCTTCCGGGTTCCGTCCCTTGCGATCGTCCGCGTCGCAGGGGGTCGGAACCGGCGGGAAGTTTGAAAGTTAAAAAAGATAGAGATAAAAAGGAAAAAAAATCATACCGCCAGGGAGGTATAACATCGAGCGTCGAATGGCGTTTCACTGAACTAAACGTGCTAAAAACAACGTGAAAAAACGCGCCTATAGTAACGCCCAGGTGTGAACCCAGCCTAAAACATCAAAAAGCAGCATCCATTGTAAGTTATTTAATCAGGATTTGAAATAACTTAACCGTTTGTCTTTAATATCAATTTAACATTATTTACACAATTAGTTGTGTAGCATTGTTAACAATTTTTTTTTAGCGAAAACTAAAGTTTGTTCAGAAGTTTGCCGTATGCTATAGATGGTATTCTGACATATAATTTGATGCCTTTTCATGCATCTCTGTGTTCTCAGCTGACCCCAGTGTCATGGTTCTTTTTAGGGCTTGTTCACACCAAGTGCGGAGCAGATGCAGAGCAGCTACAGAACGCATCATGAATGCATCCAGTGTATACTAATGGTATACCAATGGTATTGTGGGCTCTAGTTCACACTAGTGTTCAGTTCCAGTACATGTGGAAAAACTGCAGAATGCCTTTTTTTGTTTTGTTCCTGCTCTGGAACGCATGCAAACGCTCTGCAACGCACTGAAAGCCAATTTTAGGCTAAAAAAAAGGCCAGGAACAAGGTACAAACGTGCCGAAGCGCACTGCAATGCATATCATTGCATCTCATGTAGATCTGGTTCGGATTTGGTGTGAACAAGCCCTAAATAGAACCATGACACCGGGGTCAGCTGAGAGCACAGAGATGCATGTTATTTCTATGCAGAAAAAGCGTCAAATTATCGGGGCTTTACTTTCGCTAACAAAATTGTTATAACAATGCTACACAACTAATTGTGTAAATAAATAACTGTTGGCCAGGAAAATCTAGAAAGCAACAGAGATGTCTACTTCAGTGTGAAGGTGTCTGTAGACATTGCAGTTCTCGCCCAGATTGCTACAGTGCACATGGTTGACAATGTTCATCTGATTTCTGTGAGAACCCCGAGGGTTCATTCCCACCAAAATAGGACCAAACCCCCAATTTTGGCGGTAACATCACTCCTACTATTAAAAGAGATGTGTTTAAATGCATTTACATGCTTCTAAATGTGTTGTGGGGCAAAAATGCAGCCTGTTCTATTTTTCTCAAACTTCAGCTCCGTCCACAGGTTTGAAGTACACCATTGAAAACCCTCTATTTTTTGTGTATATGCGTTTTTAATGGGCTAAAAAAATGCATTGGATGGGTGTGGGCCCTTCATGTAAGGGATATGTAAGCTGCTTTCCACAACCAATTTTTTTTTAATGTTAGCTGCCCACAGCTCCCATACATGTATTCCAGCTTCAAGTCTTGGTGAGGCACTGACTTGGGACAAGTCATGCAGCTAATGAAGTTGGAACCTCTGTGCTGCACACTTATTCCAGAGTATTATTTCAATGATTTACCCAGTAGTAAATCTGCAGGATGATCATGACAATCCACCAACCAATATCTTTAAAATAGGGTCAGGAATGTCTGCAGAGTTATGGGTCCCATCACAGGCAACTTTGACCTGTGTAGTAATGACTTCTTTTGTATAATCTTATGAATATATACTTTTCATTTTCAACCCTAGATTGCAAGGCATAAATGTGTTTATCAGGATATTCATGTATTTATCAAGCTGCTCCTAGCACAGCAGAGGTTGTCTGAGGTCGATATGGCAGTTCATTTTCCTTTTCACACTCAGGACTGAGATATAATTAACTTTGAAATGACCTGGTGCCAGATATATGTGTATATATTAGAGCCTTGCCCTCCTGACACTATTGATTTTAGTGGTGGATGTCAGAAGTGATTATAATATCTACTGCTTATGGTAGCAATTGAGGAACATAATCTGGTTTTAAACGACACATACAATACACTGGAAGCCAGAAGATTATTGTGTGTATGGAGAGAAGTAATCTGTGTCATGATTATCTGAGCATGTCCATTATGTGAGATATTAGGATATCAATTCAGATATTTATTTTTGGTTTAAAGTACACTATCTACATTTTGTGTGTTGGGTATTTTGTTTTATCTGCAGAATAGGTGCTTGGTGAATAATAAAACAATGCTTTTGTGTTCAGAACACACTTAAAAAATCAACTGGTCAGCTTTGCAGAGATGGCTACCAGTTCTCTCAAGTGGCAATTTGTCAGATGGGCTGGAGGTGTAGTGTCTGGTATACGAGTGGCCGACAGAGAAGGCAACAAGCGTTTTTTTTCTTATGAGTTAAAAAATTCAAATTGTTTTCTGAGTGCCATCTTTGTTCATGAGTAGGGCTGCAACCAGCTAATCGATTTGTATGAGAATAGTTGCCAACTTTTCTCATTATCGATTAGTTGGTTGGATACACTGGAGTTGTTGGTTGGAGGGCACAGCAAGCAGTGGGCGGGTGCAATAGCCAGCCTGCTATTGGTTATTGTAATTGGAAATGGCCAATAGCAGACTGGCTATTGCACCCACACACTGCATTCTGTATTTACATTCAGCTGCCATCTGTGTAATCTTGCCACTGGCTGCTGTCATTCCTCGGCTGCAGCTATTCAAGCGCCATGTGCTTACAATACAATTATTACAAAATATAAAAGGTGGGAAAAAGTCAGTTTTGGTTTTGGCCTGACAAATTCTGCTCCTGGAGGTGCGTTGCAGTGCCATTCATTTCAATGGCACCCCAAACGCTCCTCCCACCCACAGTGTGATCGCCCGCACTGAAACACACAGTACCGCAATGCCGTGCTTTCCACTGCAGTGTGATTGCAAAAAATTGTGCGTGCAGTTTTATCCTGAAGTTAACTTTGTAACACTACCTTTGTGTATTTTATTTTAAATTAAGGATGGGATTTATTTAATTTTTTTGAATCCAATCAATCGAGGGGAAAAAAAAAAATCACCCAACTGATCGATTTATAAAAACCATTATTTGCAGCCCTTTTCATAAGTACCATGGCAGGCACGACCTGCTGTTGTTTTTGTCTTTTTTTCTTCCAGCAGTTTGGCAAATGGATCTGAAGATGTTAAATGCTTTATTTCTTTTTTTTTCATAGTAAAAATTAAAGTGTGTCTATACCCAAAACTTTGCTAGAGTTTGGAAAGGTCAGAAACCCTGTCATGTCTTACTGCTCTCCAGGGCTTCATTAGAGATCTTCCCTTACTTGCTGTTCTGGGGACAACCATTTACTAGGGAAGAGCTAAGAAAAATCCGCTACATGTAAATGGACAATAAAAAGCTGACAATGGTTCTCACATTCCTCTACTTACTTCTGTCTGAGAGATTTTCCCTCACTTCCTGTCCCAGGGACAACTTTTTACCAAACAGGAAGCAATGACCAGTTTCAATGGACCCTCTGACTGCAGTAAACCCTGACGCGGGAATTCCAACGTCATTCGTCCGTTGTCCGCAATATTCTTTGAGCTGCCTATCAAAACGCGTGTCTTCATGTGCACGCTTTTTCACGTGCAAAAACCCACACGTTGAACCCGCGCATGCAAATTCACAAAAATGATGCTGCCTTGGTGAACTGGTTCACTTGCCCCATGTGTGATAGAATCCAGTCACTCATGGGGCAAGTTTTTCAATACAAGTGTTTACTGTATTGAGTCTACTGATCAGGAGGTTTGATCACTGTAAATGTAATGATAAAATGTAAATAGGTGCTAATTATGATAATCATTAAGTGCCGATAGAAAGTCAACTTCAGCTTTCTACGAGCTTGGCAATGTATTTGCTGGGCAATAAATGTGTGTTTGTCAGATCATTCAAACAGACCTCTTTTGAGGTGTCTAATAATGGTTGGTGTAAGGCATGCACTGGTTTCAAATGTTACAGTGTTTTTGATCACTTTTGAATCCAGTTAGCTATTTACTAACCTAAGCACTGCTAATGTCGCCTACTGTCAAAAGCTACTTATATTTATATTGATTTACATTATGTTGAAAATACAGCGAGACCGAAAATAAATGTGATAGTGTCACACATCACTAATGCAATCACTGCATGCTGTGGAATGGAAAATGATTTATTGATCGGTGTCTTCTATTTTAAGGTGAATCCCTTCATGCTGCACAAAGGTTGCTAATGTTCACACTTAAATTATTATTTTGTATTTCATAACACACAAAGTAAGTTCTAATTTTACTACATTTGTGGGCTGACCTTACATGCATGTCCTGATATTTTAAACAAAGCAATATATAATGTATTGTTCTTAATCTGTAGCAACATCATCCTCACTCCAGTCAATTGTACAATAATATATTAACTTCTAAATTATACATTTATTTCCTCCTCCTCCTTTTTTTTTTTTTTCTTTTGTTTTATAACCTGCATACCCAGTGAACAAATTATTCTAAAGTTTCTAAATCTTCAATAAGTGTTTCATAAACATTTATCAACCGTGTGTAGCCCCTATATAGTATACATATATGTGCTATCACAGCGATTCTTGTTCCTAACTGTAAGGAGTTAACTTGGCCCTGTGTGTGATCTGAAGCAGAGATTTGTGGGGATTGCAGTGCAGAGCTGACACTGGGGATTGCTAATAGAGCTCTTGTGAACTACCACTCCCAGGATGCTGTGCGAGAGGAAGGAAGAGGGCTAGGTACTGCAGTGACTGAGCGTGCCCAGTCTGACTGGGGGATCTGGAGGAGACAGGCCGGTGTGCGGCACTGTGTGAATTAGCACTGCATGCAGCAAAGCTGTGTGATTCCCACTGACAGATTGGGGGACACAGAATCTGTACAGCAGCGCTCTGAAGGACGGATGTTCATCTGCTGAACCAGAGAGACTGTGTTCGAGCGCCTGAACCGAGGCCTAGTCGCATGGCTGAACCAGGCGCCGGAGTGACCCAGCCAGCCCAGCAGAGAGAGAGGGAGCCAGACGGAGCCAATTGAGAGGACTGCAAACATCCTGGATGGGTGAGGACCTTTTGTCGGGGACCCAGATGACTTCCCTCTATGTCGCCTGAACTGAAGAGAGAGAGAGAACTTCCCTCTATGTCGCCTGAACTGAAGAGAGAGAGAGAGAGAGAGAGAGAGAGAGGACGCCCAGTTCCTGCCAGCAGTCTTCATATGTTTCCAACTGACCTGAGGATTGGTGAGAGGCCTTTGGCCACGTTGACAACCTGTTTGCTGTTCATATCTGCACTACAGTAAGGGCCCCAACGCCGGCTAGCTTAGGACACCACTACTGGTCAGTAGTATAGGGAGGTTCAGACATTGTTAAAGGGAGACCTTAAAGGGACATACACCCCATTCAGGGGAAAGCCTTTAGAGACAATTGGCCTCACATACCTCAGTACTGACAGCAGATAGCTGCAGTTACTGGGTCGCAGAGTGCCTCAGCCTGTTGATACACATTATTGTTGGGGATTTCTGTCATTACTATTGTATCATAGTTGTTCATCTCTGATTTGTCAGTAAATCTGCTATAAAACTGTTCAAAGGTGTGTTGGTGTGCTGTGGATCCACGCTTTGGGCGATACATTGGTGTAGGGGGATAGAAATATCCGGTTATTCAGCGGCTC
>NW_017306547.1:1113718-1139609 GCF_000935625.1 Nanorana parkeri
TTTTTTTTTTTTTCTTTTGTTTTATAACCTGCATACCCAGTGAACAAATTATTCTAAAGTTTCTAAATCTTCAATAAGTGTTTCATAAACATTTATCAACCGTGTGTAGCCCCTATATAGTATACATATATGTGCTATCACAGCGATTCTTGTTCCTAACTGTAAGGAGTTAACTTGGACCTGTGTGTGATCTGAAGCAGAGATTTGTGGGGATTGCAGTGCAGAGCTGACACTGGGGATTGCTAATAGAGCTCTTGTGAACTACCACTCCCAGGATGCTGTGCGAGAGGAAGGAGGAGGGCTATGTACTGCAGTGACTGAGCGTGCCCAGTCTGACTGGGGGATCTGGAGGAGACAGGCCTGTGTGCGGCACTGTGTGAATTAGGACTGCATGCAGCAGAGCTGTGTGATTCCCACTGACAGATTGGGACACACAGAATCTGTACAGCAGCGCTCTGAAGGACGGATGTTCATCTGCTGAACCAGAGAGACTGTGTTCGAGCGCCTGAACCGAGGCCTAGTCGCATGGCTGAACCAGCCGCCGGAGTGACCCAGCCAGCCCAGCAGAGAGAGAGGGAGCCAGACGGAGCCAATTGAGAGGACTGCAAACATCCTGGATGGGTGAGGACCTTTTGTCGGGGACCCAGATGACTTCCCTCTATGTCGCCTGAACTGAAGAGAGAGAGAGAGAGAGAGAGAGAGAGAGGACGCCCAGTTCCTGCCAGCAGTCTTCATATGTTTCCAACTGACCTGAGGATTGGTGAGAGGCCTTTGGCCACGTTGACAACCTGTTTGCTGTTCATATCTGCACTACAGTAAGGGCCCCAACGCCGGCTAGCTTAGGACACCACTACTGGTCAGTAGTATAGGGAGGTTCAGACATTGTTAAAGGGAGACCTTAAAGGGACATACACCCCATTCAGGGGAAAGCCTTTAGAGACAATTGGCCTCGCATACCTCAGTACTGACAGCAGATAGCTGCAGTTACTGGGTCGCAGAGTGCCTCAGCCTGTTGATACACATTATTGTTGGGGATTTCTGTCATTACTATTGTATCATAGTTGTTCATCTCTGATTTGTCAGTAAATCTGCTATAAAACTGTTCAAAGGTGTGTTGGTGTGCTGTGGATCCACGCTTTGGGCGATACATTGGTGTAGGGGGATAGAAATATCCGGTTATTCAGCGGCTCCTTCGGGGGTGAGCGCTACACGTGTTAGAGGTTCATTTGTAAAGGCAAACACTTGAGAGATATACAGTAAAGACCTGCTATGGAAGATCATAGATATATCTCCTTAAAAGAGAACTATGGGGTAAGTGTTTTTCTCCAAAATTCTCTTTAGGGTCACAGGAGGACATATACTAGCATCCTCCCGTGAACCAAAGCTCAGTATATCGCAAGCTATTGCCCGCGATATACTGTGAGCGCCGCAGTCGGGACAGATACTGTAAAGATTTAACCAGCTGCGTGAGTGACAGCTGGCTTTGCCTATCTGGAGGCAGAGCCAGCTGTGCCTGCCACCTCCCTCGTTCGTTCCGCCACTCAGCGCTGGAGGATTGGAGAGTGGGGTAATCATGTGGGGAGGCGGGGTGACTGGCAGTCACCGCTCACTGCAGGGAGACGATCGGGAAGTGAGTGGATCAGTGGATGTTTCTGCTCACTTCCCGATCGATAGAGCCGACCTGTGACAGCTTCTTTGTCACAGGCCGGCTCTAACTATGAGGATGAGTGGAAATCACTCACCTCATAGATCTCCTTTTAGGTCTAAACCTTCCACATTCAATTAAAACTGACCTTTTCATTAAAAAAAAAAGTTTGTTAAAATAGTAGATCCAGAGATGTAGATAGCAAACCTGACATTACATTCTGTGGAAATCTTGACTTGTTATATAAAATACAGGTTGGCTCCTTGCCCTTCTTGAGCTTACCTATTGGGACTCCGTCAAGATTATTTTTACAGAAAGCCACATTTGCACAACACTTTAGCTGCCTTTTGTGTTTGGATCTATTGATCATTTTGGCATGTGTTAGCTTCGGCTACATACAGTATACCGCGCTGAGCCAATCACGGCAGGCTTTGCATTAATGAATACAAAGCCTGTATTATTTAGGGCTGCAACAACTAATCGACATAATCGATTATAATCGATTATTGAAAAAGTTGTCAACTTTTTCAATAATCGATTAATCGGCTTCCCATCAGTTGGCCCTGTTCACAGCTCCACACGCTGTGCGCCGCACCTCCTCCCCACCACACGCTCGCCGCTGCCAGACCCGCACGCATCCACGCTCCACACCTCCTCCTAGCCTCACACTCACCGCCCACCCACATCCACGATCGGCACAGGGACGCGGGGAGATGTAGTAAGGAGTAGCAGGTGTGGGGGGATGACCGCCGCCGATAGACAGGCCCTATCTCAGAAGCAAGTTGCTGGAGGACTGCTCAGGTAAGCCTGCACTTTACCACACATGGTGCTCTATAATGTATTGCTGGGATTTGGATTCCTCTATAGTTGATGGCACATTGTGCTGTATATTATACATAGGAATACAAATCCCAGCAATACATTATACACTGTATGTATAATGTATTGCTGGGATTCGTTGTACTCCTCTATAGCTGGTGGTATTCTGCATTGCACTGTATAGAGGACTACAAATCCCAGCAATAATACATTATACAGTGGTGCAATGCTGAATACCACTAGCTATAGAGGACTACAAAATCCAGCAATAGTACACTATACAGTGCAATGCAGAATGCCTCCAGCTATTATGTACTATTGCTGGGATTTGTTGTATTCCTCTGGGATTTGTTGTATTCCTCTATATAGCTGGTGCCATTCTGCATTCATTGCTGTATAATTTTACACTTTTCATTTCACTATATTGCACACCACACTATCTTTCTCTTTTACTTCCACCGCTCCAGGCTTGCTCCTGTGATGGACTACAACCTCAATACAAACTAGTAGTCCCATCACGGGAGCCTTTTTTTAAACTTTATTTTATTGTTTATCCGATTTAATCAAACCTAATAATCGGCTAACTAATCGATTTTGAAAATAATAGTTAGCTGCAGGTCTAGTATTATTAAATACAAAGCCTGCCGTGATTGGCTCAGCGCAGTATACTGTATGTAGCTGAAGGGCAGAACCTGAAAGATGGAGGACACGGCGGGGATCGTGGACAAGGTAAGAAACTGTAATCCCGAGTGTGGCTCGGAGTTACCGATTTGTGGTACTGAAAATTAACCCTGAGCCACACTCGGGAATACCGCCATGGAGGTTAGTGGGTGCATTTAACCATTATTTTGGGCTATACTCGTCTTGTACGACGAGTATAGCCCAAAACCTATATTTTAACACAAAAAGTAGGGGGTCGTCTTATACGCCCAGTCGCCTTATACGGCGGCAAATACGGTAGCTTAGCAGACTTGCGAGACAAACCTGTCATAGTACATACGCATAAAGGGTTTTGTAGATGCTGGTGAGTTGATTAACCCTTTTAGCTTCATGTATCGATTGTGGTTTCCATGGGCAGACGTGGGCAAATTTGCTGATACCTTTACACAAAAGAACCCCCAATTTTCTCGGAATTAATATGAAACTGACAAAAGTGATCAGCCATCTTTACTTACTCCATATAATTCTAACTCTGAGCCCACTGTTGCTGAAGAAGCAACAGATGGCGTGATCAGACACTGATGTTCCTTGACCTTGGCGTTCAGCTTGTATTTCTTAGGGAGTTTTCCCTGGCTCATTCTCTACCATTCACACCATTCTTCTGTTCAATCTGGGGTCCATTTTGCATTTACAGCTACGTCCAGGGAAGTTGGCTTAACTCCTATGGACTTTAAATTTCAAAATAGTGTAGTCACAGGAACATCAAGATGCTTGGAGATGGTTTTCTAGCCTTTATCTTTGACATGCAGATCTATAATTTTTCTTTTCTCCTCCGGACAACTCCCTACTTTGCTTTCTCTGGTCCTACTATGTTGTAGGCTCTCACAAGCAGGGCCCTCCTAATCCTCCTTTTATTGAAATTGTATTGTAACTGTATTGTCTCCCTCCATTTTGTAAAGCACGGTATAATAATAATAATACTAATGATAATAATAATTATAAAAATAATGAGAATGTTCAGTGTGGTGCAAACAATGATACCAAACAGCAGCGTGACTACTTTGCTTCATTAAGTGAAACGAATGTCAAACACACCAAAGAGAAAACTGTTTTCTACCCAATTATTTATAATCTTTTCTAGGGGTATCAACACATGTGCCAAGGTGATTTTAGAATATATTTGTACAATAAACAGTAATTGCTCTTTCTTCACAGTTTCTTTGCTTTTAATTTCATCACTTTTTAGGATGAATGAAGCATTGTTTTAAGGAGTTGGAAGCTTACTAACAAGTAAATCACAAATGTGTTTATGTTTTGTGACAGGGCTGGATTTACCATTATACACAGTAGGCATATGCCTACAGGCTACTGAGTCAGAGGTGGCTTTTTCCTACATAGTTATTGGCCTCACATTTTTCCATTATCAGTACAAGTGGTTTTCTCATATAAGGTTATTTTCAAAGTATCACAATATATCAAGCCAGGTTAGAACCAGGGAAGCAAGTAAATGTTTGCAAATGATAGAAGGGATTCTAGTAGTAGGGTGTTAGTAAGGGTGCCACATTCTCCAGTGGTCAGCCCTGAATGTCCATAGCAGTGCACTGGGCTGTCAAATCGGCATATTTAAATCTAAGCTAATGTTTTTAGGCTTTTTGACCTTTGTAAATGAATAATGCTGTTTTTAAAACTGACAGGAGGCTTTTTCTAGCTGACCTTGTCTTTCTAGAAGGTGAAATTGCTGCATAGTTTTAGAAATCAATTAGTGGTCTGGGAGTGAAAAAACAGTGGCATGTAATAACTCTCTTGTATTATTATTGTTCAATCAGTGACCTTGTACTGTTTTTGTTAAGAGTTCATTAGGGGATCATAACTGAGTGAGCAAGACTATCTAATTTGTTGTGATCGGAGTTGTTATAAACCTGTTAGGTGGAAAATCAGATTGACAACCATTGTAATGCACAACAAACAAGGGTTCTGCATCATTATGTCCTTATAAAATGCTACCTAAGCACGAAACCAGAGTGTATGGGGAAGACAAAACTGAATTATTCAACAGGAACTTTTCATTGAGTTCTAAATTTTGGTAGCATTTTGAAAATGATTGCATGTAGCTTATATATTTGTATAACCTATTATTATAATTATTTTATCAAACACTTATAGCTAACAGCATACTACTGCACATATATCAGTATAGTCAATTCTCTTCGGAGCCCAGCAGAGTGAGGGTCCCAGTAGAGAAACACACTGTTGACTGAAATTAGGATAACATTAGCATTTAAAATGCCATTTTAACATTGTTCCACTGTAGCATTTCTCTGTGCTAGCACTATTTTAAAGTGATGTCTGATTTTAATGGCAGCAAGTGGTCCAGCAGGGTTCATTGCTGGAACTTAAGATCCCAGGTCCAGATCTCAGGAGCTTGTGGGCTTCCAATCTCTTTGCAAAGTGCTCTATAAGAATGCTCTGTAGCAAAATGTAACCACAATGCATCCATGTTTTTCATTACATGGGATACCCAGGAATTTCATCTCTGACATCAGGATTTCTTGTGAGATTTGGTTCCAGCTGTGTCTTGCCTACTCCTTCAACAGGTCACTACAATGGTAATCAACTGCTTGTGATAACAGGTAGAAATAGATTACTATATGTGATCACTTGATACATAGGTACATATGGGGGATTTGATCATGTTAAGGGAGAGCTACTCCAACCCCCATGGACAACCTGATAGAAAAATTATGAAAATGAAAAAAAGCCTTCCATAATAAACCCTATGCACAGGTTGGATTGGCCACTGTGGCTCATGCTTGCAGTTCTTGTGTGAGGGTTTCTAGATCCAGTCTCCCTGTGACATCATCCCTGTAATTCATCGAATTAAGGCTGGGATCAGCAGGATATGCTTCTAGAGATACACTATATTACCAAAAGTATTGGGACGCCTGCCTTTACACGTGCATGAACTTTAATGGCATCCCAGTCTTAGTCCGTAGAGTTCAATATTGAGTTGGCCCTCTCTTAACAGCTTCAACTCTTCTAGGAAGGATGTCCACAAGGATTAGGAGTGTGCCTATGGGAATGTTTGACCATTCTTTCAGAAACACATTTGTGAGGTACTGATGTTAGAGGAGAAGGCCAGGCTTGCAGTCTCCACTCTAATTCATCCCAAATTCTTCCCTTCACTGGAACTAAGGGGCCAAGCCCAACTCCTGAAAAGCAACCCCACACCATAATCCCCCCCTCCACCAAACTTTACACTTGGCAGAATGCAGTCAGGCAAGTACCGTTCTCCTGGCAACTGCCAAACCCAGACACGTCCATCTGATTGCCAGACAGAGAAGTGTGATTCGTCACTCCAGTGAACACATCTCCACTTCTCTAGAGTCCAGTGGAAGCGTGCATTACACCACTGCATTCGACGCTTTGCATAGCACTTGGTGATGTAAGGCTTGGATGCAGCTGCTCGGCCATGGAAATCCATTCCATGAAGCTCTCTACGCACTGTTGTTGTGCCAATCTGAAGGCCACATGAAGTTTGGAGGTCTGTAGTTATTGACTCTGCAGACAGTTGGTGACTTCTGTGCACTGTGCACTTCAGCATGCGCTGACCCCGCTCTGTCATTTTACATGGCCAACCACTTCATGGCTGAGTTGCTTTTGTTCCCAGTTGCTTCCACTTAGTGGCATTATAACAAACAGTTGACCGTGGAATATTTAGTAACAAGCAAATTTCTCGGACACCTGAATCCAATGATTTGGATGGGTGTTCCCAATACTTTTGGCAATATAGTGTATATTGTTCGACAGGCTCCTGTGAAGATAAAAGCATGGAGGGTGCCTAGGTACTGTCATGTGTGCAGAAGTACTATTTCATTAATTTTCCTGATTGCTTGTATCCAGCTTCCCTGTTGATTAGTGATGAGCTTTGGGCCCAGTTTGCCTGAGTTTGCTCAAGTTTGAGCACAACTGGGACACCCAAAACCGCTCCTTCCTAGCCAAATCAGCTATGGCAGACACATTCCGAACCCCACAGCTACACATCAATCACAAAGGAGTTGGAAATACCCTTGCTGCATCTCATTGGGCTGGTAGGGGGGTGTATCTGGAACAATTTTGTGCGAACTGAGGCAAACTGGATTCACATCAAGCCCCAGCTCATCACTACTGTTGATCATTGAGTCTGCCGATCACTGGGACAGATATTTTGCTTCCTGCCCCCACAAGCCAGTCAATTTTGTGTTTGCCCTCTTACCCCAGTGGATTGGCTTAGTATCAAGACCACACATCACAGTTGCACAAACCATCCCGAGGTGGAATACTGATGTAAATAGTTTGCTTGCTCTGTCTTGCTATATCTACGGTAGAACCAGTGACTAGAACATTAGAGTAAACTGTGAGTTCTAGGTGTTTATACCCATAGTGGGTGAACTGTAAGTACACAGATCTCTATTCCACAAATGATATCACAATCACAAAGTGAGCACAATCTACAGAGAAAGCAACAATGATTACCTTGCTTGATGACGAGAACTCTTTATTATACAGAACAATATGTTACTGCTAACAAAATGATGTGTGCAAGTAGAGCAAACAGTCGCCCTAGGTTGCTAGAAGTTGGTTCTAGGGGATGTGTGGGGCCTGTGTTGGCTATGTAGAAATTAGGCTTTACCTATAATCTATAACAGGCTAACTGAGAAGAAGTTTTGTGGCCAGGCAAAAATGTAATCTCTCCCCCCAGGAGCAAAAGATAGAGTGGATGTAGTTATAGATCAAGCATATACTTTTCCATATGTTGGGAATGTTCTGAAAGCCCCAGACAGTCCTTGACCAGTGCTTTTCTGAACCAATCCTTATTGTTTTTACTAACCTTTTACTTTTGTGAAGCTGTTTCTTTTGGTCATTTTATTCTTTTTTTTCATGTCTTACTGTAGCATACTTTTTCTGTCATTCTTTATATCGTCTTTTCAATTAATCAGCACTCATTAGATTTGTAGTAGAGGTACAACATTTGTTCATTTGTTATGTCTAGGTTTATGTATTGCACCATGAAAATATACACCAATATCAGGTGAACTATGCATAGTAAGTAATGCTGAAAATAAGATTGTAAATGTCTCCTAGGAGCAGCTGGTGATTTTAAATCGGTTTAGTAGGTGGTCTGCTCCCAGGCATGCTATCCTGGCTCTTCGTACTATATTATGTATGAGTCTCATTTGCATATAATGGACTGATGCACCACGTAAAGCCAAACTAGATTTGCATAGTATATGCATATTTTAAAATGCCATGACAACTGTGTGGAACTCCATTCTTGTTTTTGTCCCCTGTGGACTATCCTGTAGCATGTCCTCCACATCTGTGTATAGTGGATAGACAGCGGTAAAATTGGATATTTTTTCCCTTCAACTGAGCATTACTCATGATTCAGATAAATTGCTTTTCTTTTCAGAGCATTAGGTTTCAGTCTCCTCCATAGGAGATTTTCCTAGCCCTAGCCTTTTTTTGAAAGGGGATTTATTTATGAATATTTTGCAGCTTTGACAGGTAAACACTGAAGATTGGAACTTATTAACCACATACACCCACACATACACACATCAGTCCTTTCTTGTTCCCCTTCTGCTGTAGATCTCTCATAGATAAGATAGAGGTTGAATTACCGTGATTATGCATTTAGGAAAATGTGATACAAGGGTCTACTGTATTTATAAATCTTTTGCCTAGCTATATGCTGTGCGAATGCCGTTTGCATGGCATTCCCATCAGAGCCGAGTAGCATAGGAATTTTCTGGCTCCATCTAGTGGCAGGAATGTCAACTGCATCCCCCAGCGTATGGCTGGATTGAAGACTTAAAAATAGACCCTAAAGTATTAACATATCTCAATCAAAGCTTATACCAAGTTTGGAACAACAGTCAGCCAGGGCCTCCACATTTTGTCGACATTTTTTGGGCCCCGCTAATGTAGTAATGCTAATCGTATAGTAATATAGTAGTGCTAACAGATAGTTGTCTTTTTATTTAGGCGGTATGTCATTAATGAACAGTGGCGGACCTATGGAGCAATGGGCCCTGGTGCAATATTGTTTACAACACCTTTTATCTAAGGTATTAACTGCTGTATTATCATACCTATCTACAGGGGAGAATGTCTGAATAGTTGGACGGTTAACCCTTTGTAAGATCCCTGTAGTGCCACAGTTAGGAATGTGGCTGAATTTCCACAGATGTATGTCAGGTGCTTTGCCCAGAAGTAATGTTGGAGGTTTAGTGCCTCCGTAAGCCTCCCATGTCTTTGTATGCTTGCAAACTGCTTCTGTTAATGCATGGTACCTTCCCATTCCAAAAGAAAATGGAAACATTTTAAGAATGTATAGGTGAAAAATGTTTATTGGGAATATATACTGGAGAGGAGTAAAAGGCAGGTAGGAATTTTTGCTACAGAGATTTTGATTAAGTTGTTGCTCTGCACTAGATTTAATGAGAAAAATTACCCTACCTTAAGTTTGGTAATCATGGTTTTGATACTATTAGTTTAAAGTAGTTATGCAAAGAGTATTGGATCACAATCCCTTTTATATATGCAGTATTGTCTCATTGGTTGGTCCCCTGATATCCTCTTTTAGGATGGTTCCCTTCCCTTACAGAGTCCTATGAAGCCACACTTGTATGTGCTAGTAAGGTCTGTGTGTGTGTCTCCGCAAACACACAGCTGAAAGAGTTAGAGCCAGCTCTTTAAGAACGTGACCTTAGTGTTTGGGCAAACTTTATTGAAACACTTTGCTGGGCAATAGCCCCCAATATTTGAAAAAGGTGTGTTTTGTAGAAATAAGGCCCATTTGATCAGGGCCTACAAACTAACCTTAGAGAGATGATTCACGTGGCATTGAAATTAAATGGCATGGTACAACTAGCACAATTCTGTGTCTTCTGTTTTTTTTTTTTTAATGGAGTACAATTATTTAATGCTTTCTTCATAGAGTCTGGTAATGAACCTTGAGTAAATGCTTGATGGTAGACATTTAACAAATTAGCCATTACCTCTAAATTGTGCTTATATTATTTAGGGCTGCAATTAATGATTATTTTTTTTAACGATTAGTTGCCTGATTTTATTTTCTTCAAATAATCGGATACAAATAAATACCATCCTTAATTTAAAATAAAATAAGAAAATGGTATGTTTACTTCAGAATAAAACTGCATGCACAATTATTTGCAATTGCACTGCAACGCGCCTCCAACAGCAGAATTTGTCAGGCCGAAACCGAAAATGACTTTTTCCCAATGTGTGTGTGTGTGTGTATGTATGTATGTATGTATGTATGAATGTATGTATATAATTTATTTGTTTTTAAATAATTGCATTGTCAGCAAATGGAGCTTGAATAGTTTCAGCCAGGGAATGACAGCTGCCAGTGGCAAGATTCTGCAGATGGCAGCTGAATGTAAATACAGCAGGTAGTGGGCTGGTGCATTACAATAGACAGCCTGCTATTGGTCATTTCAGATTTCAATAGCCAAGGGCAGGCTGGCTATTGCACCCGCCCACTGCTTTGCTGTTCCCTCCTCCCAGCATGGAGGAGAGAGCTAGGGGATCCAAACAACTAATCAATAATGACAATAGTTGATAACTATTGTCATTATCGATTAGTTGGTTGCAACCCTAGTACTATTCTATGGGCTAATCATCTAGGCTTGTGGTTTTATTCATAGGGAAGGAGCGTTTGGCAGTTTTTATTCCTTTCTTTGTGCATGGGGCGTTACCTTTAACCTGATCCAGCATTAGGAACTGAATGGTGTCTAGGAATTCAGTTAGGTCCTGGGGTATATATTATATTCTGGCCATACATAGGGGAGAGTAGAATTCGCCAAATTATATATTGATTTTCTAATACCAATAAATCCAGTTTATTTTGATTGGTCCAATTCTGGGAGAATAAACTGGGGGGAGTTTGGCTGTTGCTAGAAAGGCGGGGAGTTTAAGATGTTGTTATTCTCTGCTTGTTCAAAGATTGAAGCAGCTCAGTAAAACTGTATCTTTTGTTTTAGGCTTATTTAATTGCCCATGGTGTTTTATCAAGGTTTGACAATTTTAATTTCAGTGGGATTGTTAATGTATTCTTTTCCCTCCATATTGATATTGTTGTGCAATTTTTTGGTGTATATGCCTTAATGACATCCGATTCAGGAGTGACATTAACAAACCCCTTATTTATCTCTCAGTACTCTTCTTGAACTGTGTCTACATGCTTTTGGATTCCTTCTACAGTTACCCACGGTGGGCTTAATCTCCATAAGTGGCTATTCAAACAGATAGAGCTTCAGTAATGGGGACCTTAACAATGGAATGGTCAGAGACAGCTTTTGTTCTATGTAACTAACAGAGGGAAGTAGCTCCCAAGTTGCATGTGTGTTATCTCTTATGGACAGAGCTTTATATGTTCTTGAATGACAGGAGTATATGATTTTACTGTGATATTTCCAGTGCAATAAGACTGTAAGGGACAGGACATTACACCACTCAGTTAGAAATGGAGGTTCAGAAGGCAGAGGGTACAATGTAACCAGTAGAGAATCTAGGGTCAAATTAAAATTCCCCCAAAAATAGGGTGGGGTCAGCGGAGAGAGTTTGTTCTCAATTTCCTTAAATACATTTCTGTTTAGATGTGGAGGATTATAAATAAGAACAAGTATTAAGGCTTTATTGTCCACCTTGCAATGCTGAAGTGTTAGAATTTTCAGGGTAATAAAACAAAAAGTATTCAGTGACAAAAGGTTTTTAAGGGTTATGAAAATGTGGGCCATTTTGAATCAAGGGCTCTGACATTCGAAGAAATTATAGACATCCTCGCCATTTGTATTATTGCTCTAAATACAGACATATTCGACATACTGTTAAACTAACAGCATTTTATGAAAAAAACCCATAAACATCCACTGCCCAACTCTTGGAACACTAGAGCTGACCTAATCCCAGTACAACTGTTAAACTTAAGGCTAAGGCCAGGAAATGTGGCCTATTATAGCGGTTCACATAATTAAAGGGTAGACTTTGAGAAATGTTCAGTAACCGATCCTAAGACATGATCGTTGTAGTTTAGATTGTAAGCCCTCAGGGGCAGGGCCCTCCTTACCATCTTGTCTTGAATTGTGTTTGTAATATCTTCCTTTATATTGTGAAGCGCTGCGCAAACTGTTGGCGCTATATAAATCCTCCATAATAGTAATAATAGTGATGCTATATACTGTATTTAATAGGCGATGCAGGAAAGTAGATTTAAACAAAGAGAGAGAACAGGGCGTGCATGCTACCACAGTGTGAGCAGAATCTTGTCAGCCTGGGTTGTTTCAACCAAAACAACATCTCCCAGACGGTGTCTAGCCAATGGAAAACCTACTTTGCTGCTGTAAAGAAATGCACGTTATTATACCCTTGTGATGGACTACAATCTCAATACAAATTAGTAAACGAAACTTGAGATTATAGTCCATCACAGGAGTGAGCTTGAAACAGTGGCTACTTTACAAAACACATAGGGACCATGAGGAACAATAGAAGCCACCCTCCAGAAGGAAGGACAGTGTTAGCACCAATTCAGAGATGACTTGAGGATCTACAGTTGAGTGATACACAAATGAGACACTTTTTTGGTTAATAGTCAAGGTATTTGAATGTATTTTTAAGATTTAAGTCCTGAGTTTAGTGTCACTTTAAATAAAACCTGAGCCTACCCTGCTATAGGTCAAGAGTGCATAACACCCAAACTGCAGTGGTCAAGTGCGTAAGGCACAGAAAAAAAGGTCAGTAGTGCGTAATGCAGGACACAGGAATCAGGAGTACATAACACACAGGGTGCAGGGGTCAGGAGTATGCAATGCACAGATTGCATCTTCTGCCGTAACCCCCCCCCCCCATTAAAGACTTCTTCCATCCCTGTGTAGACCTCGTTCCCCAATACAGGTTTTGGCCCCCTCCCAATACAGACCCACTCCCCCAGAGACTAGTACCCCATCAGGTCCGCTCTGCTCGTGATTGGCAGTGGTTGGATTCCATATTCATTACCAGACTGCCTGTTGGCTATGTAATCTGCCCACTGACTTCTGTCAGTCACCAGGGGAGCAGACCTGATGGGGAACTAGCTCCTCAGCTTCCTCATCAGGCTTTGACACCTACTATTAGAACTACTTGGCCGCTTTACCGGTGTGTGACAGGTGTAGTGGGCGTGTGAGGTGGTGGGCTGCACTGAAGACAAAATGTCTAATATGGAGTTTAACAGTGAGCCTACTCACTGCAAATGGTGGTTCATGTACCGGCTTGTGGACACGCAGCAGAATTCTAAAGAATTTCACAGACACTCTTTATGTATTCCTGGAAATATTTTTTCTTTGCCACTGCCTTTAAAAGCATCATTGGAACCCCTACCTGTAGTTGTTGGCATTACAAGTGTGTCTATTGAGATATGATGACGATCTTCTCTTGCAATAGTACTACCGGAAGCAGCTCTTGTTCTTTCCGAAAATAATAGGCCATCAAAGTTTTTCAGGATGATTTTCATGACTTTACACATCTGCACAAAACCTTTCTCACATATCTACTGGGTCCCTCAAGCTTGGTTCTGTTTGATCATAAACAACCTGATAGGTGAGCTGCATGCAGAGTGTAGTAACCCTTTAATCAGATGCTTCCAATAGTCAATCTCCATGCTGACATGATCACCCTATGTCCAGAAGGTGCTTGACAGCAAATTTCTGCTGCAAACACTATTTATTCACATCATAGAAATGATATAGTAAGCATTTTTTCACCTTTTTTTTTATATCTTTATAATCCTTTTGGGTACCAGAATCCAAGCTCGCTCCTGTGATGGACTACAAGCTCCATACAAATTAGTAAACTAAACATGAGATTGTAGTCCATCACGGGTGTGACCTTTGAACCGGTGGCTACTTTACAATACACGGGGAACAAAAGTAGCCTCCCTCCAGAGGGAAGGACAGTGTCTGCATGAATTCAGAGATGATTTGAGGATCTACAGCCGAGTGATTAACGTTTGTTACTAGTTTAAGGTACTGGAATGTATTTTTAAGATTTACCTCCTGAGTTTAGTGAATACTTTTATCCAAGTCAGTGATTTGGAATGTATTGAACCCAGTGGGTCTGCATAACAACCAGGGAAATAGCATTTACAGAAAGAGCTCAGTTATGGCAACCCCTAAGCTTCTCACAAGAAAGTTTTCTGATTAAAAATGCCAATTCTATATATTTTTTTTCCCACTGGTGTTCTTTATAGGTATTCCAAAACCAAACTTAATTGAAATAATATTTTTTCCATCTTAATAAGTATAGTTTTACTGACTAAACTCACCTTTGTAGTAACTAACATTTCTAGATATTGAATGTGTTCTTGCTAGTAATATAAACTGCAGAAACATCACTTGCAGTTTTTAAAGTAAACACTAGGTGGAAGTATTGCACTGGCCAGTGGCAATTCAATGTTGTTACTGTGTTTCTGGAATTGTGCTTTGTTTACTAGTAGATATTTGATGCAGTAATCCTATAAGTGGCTATTTTTCTATGAAAGTACGTAGGTTTTTATTGTTTGCTTGACCGACTATGCAATAGCAATCATTTAAAATATTACCACAACCTGCGTTAGTACATTTGAAACACGTTTTTACACATTCCCTTATTCAAATATGCTCAAATCCTTCTATCTGAGATCCTATGACGATGCTATGGACATTTTGCTTATGGTTCATACAGTTATATTGTAAATCCATAGTGCATATTTGGTTACTGCATAAAGCTTGTCATGTCTATCCTGGTCTTACATAGGATGCTATGCTGCTTGTATGGTGTATTGATGCAAAGCATTGAGTACCAGTTTACTTGGATTGGTCATGGACCATAACATTTGTTTTACATACAATACAACTTGTACCCCATGCAGCTCAGTGCCTGAGTAGATTCGTGTTAAATTTTCTTACTTGAGTTTGCTAGTTGAGTTTTCTTGTCATGAAAAGCATGGCAAATTATGCATAGAGGCAGGCAAATTCCATAGCTAAGGCGTAACAAACCAGGAGGCAGCAGGCATGTTTAAGGTGCCACCAGCTCTTGTGTTCTTTTGAGAGCTGTCATATTTTTTTAGGCTTGTTGTCTACATAACTCATTTGAATTTCCACAGCCCTAAAATAAATGCGCAAGGGCCTCCTTTCCGGACGAGGTTCATAGGGGTGAAATGTTGTAAATGCCCTATAGGGAGGTCATATAAAAGTTTAACCTTAGTTGAATGACACAAATATCATCTGCATGACAAATGTCAGTGCTTGGCCCAGAATCCTGTACGTACCAGACACAGGTACATGAATTTGTCATAAGCACCACTATTTGCCATTCAGAGCTGCACTGAGGCTGGTCTGTCCATACCGGACACGATGTCCTCAGTGCAGCTCAGTAATGTTGAGCCTGATCAAATGACAACCTTAGCTTTACTGAGCTCTCTACCCGGCCACTACACCTGGCACTCAAAAAGGCACATCTGCAGATAACAAACTATTATTCTGGGTGGTCAGAGCCTGATGGGGATTCTGAGATACTAGTTCCCCATCAAGTCTTCTCTGCCACTGATTGAAAGCAGGCAGTAGGTGGATGCCATAGCCAATAGCAGGCTGGCAAATGGCTATAGAATCCACCCACTGTCAATAATTAGCAGAGCAGACTTGATGGGGAACTAGTATCTCAGCATTCCTATCAGGCTCTGCCCATTTGTAGTGTCACTGGTTGTTGAGATCACTGTTGGCCAATATCCAAGCTGCTGTTGGCTATGGAATGCGCTCACTGCCTGCTGTTGATCAGCACCATGACAGACCTGATGGGGAACTAGTCCCAAAGCATTCCCATCAGACCCTGCTTATTTAGCCATGTCATTGGTTGCTAAGAGGCTGTGGCTATGCAGTTGAAGGTGTCTTAGCAACCAGTGAGTCAGATTAGCTGGCCTGAATTTGTTCTCTCTGGAGAAGATGCGATTAACGGGGTACATGATCACCATGTATAAATACATAAATGGTCCATATAGTGATCTTGGTGCCAAATTATTCACGTTAAGGTCACTGCAAAGGACAAGGGGGCACTCTTTGCGTCTGGTGGAAAAGAGGTTTAACCTTTGCATACCGAAAGGATTCTTTACAGTTAATGGTCCATATAGCAAGCTGGTGCCAAATTATTCATGTTAAGGTCACTCCTCCCCCCTTCCCCGAGTGGCTCCATCGGCTAACGAAGGGAAGGGGGGAGGAGTCCGGTGACATCCTTCTATAGTGCAGTGCATGCTGTGCTGGTTTCTTCTGCTGTCACGGAACTCTCCACCATCTCAGTCTCCAGCTCAACCCCTCCTGCATCGTGGGTTTCCGTTTCACTCTGCTGACATCCAGACCAGAAACCGCAAGTAGCCTGGGTCATCCAACCCTACCTTCAGTCCTCCTGTTAGAAATGTTATCCTGATCGTTATAACTAGAGGTGGATTGGGATTGCTTTTTTTTGCCTTCCTCTGGATCAACAGGAGGTAGCTGTGGGCATAGCGTTCTGTTTGGGTTTTTTTTCCCCTCCGTATCTCTAGGCTGAACTCAATGGAGTTGTCTTTTTTTTCAACATGACTAACTATATAAGTATGTAACTATGTAATATATGAAAGTATAGACCAATAAAACTTGTAAAGCCTTCTCATTTGACATCTCAAAGCATTGAAAACATTGTTTGGTATAGTGGATCCCTAAAGAAAAATTAGTCTATGGGTTTAGCCAAAATGCATATGGTAGGTAAATGATAACAGAGCACTAGTGCTTTCTTGTGGTATTCATACAATCTCCTGATACAAAGTAAACATTTTTGGCTGCTGCAGATTATCATTGTCAGTTTACATGTAGTGAAGCTCATGTTGTATAAATCTTGAGATCTGTTTAGAGCAGGCCACGGAACAATATTTTTTAGTCTCGCAGGGGCCGCTTGCCAAATTTCACGCTTTAAAATAAAATCTAACTATATTCGATATCCGTGTTAATGTGTGCGCATTTTACAAGCGGCAACTGTCACCCATTCAAGTTAATAGGTGACAGCCGCTGCATGTAAATGCCTGCACACCGCATGTAATGGTATGTGATATGATTACATGCAGTTAGAAAATAATCACTCCTGCAATCGATCGTGCATCCCGGGACAGTGATTGATTCCTAACCACCTCCACCTGATCATTAACTTGAATGAGTGACAGTTGCTGCTTGTAAGTGGCAAATTAGGGGTACAACCCCCCCCCCCCACACACACACACACTAATACACAATAATAGACCCCAACGTTACTCCCCCTTCCCCGCACAAATAAAATAATACACTTCCCCCATGCACACATAAAATAATACACCTCCCCCTGTTCCAAGCTCCACCCGCACAGATAAAATAATACACTACCCCAGTGAACCCACTCACCTGCTTACATCTTTGCAGAGAGGAGGTACAATCCCTTACTAATCCATCCTTTCGGACGGCGTTCAGTGTGACCCGCTGCCTGACTTGTCAGCTGACTGCGAGCCACATAGTACCGGTTCATGGGCCGGATTTGAGACCCCTGGTACTTTGAGACCCCAGGTTTAGAGGGGTATGTCGTTTGGCTAGTAGGCATGTAATATAATAGATTCAGACCATGAACATGGCTACTTTACGTAAACTACAATATATTTTCAGGACCACATTCTACGTTGCTGTATTATTTATAACAGGAATTTTTGTGAATTTCCACATGTTAAGTATTCCAAGTATTAAGTATTTTATTTTATACAGATGTTTAGATTTTCCTTTTTGGTGGTTATCTATTAGATGCATCAGTGAAAGTAGTTGTTTATTGACTAAAAGCATCATCTTTTTGTTAATCTAAAAGACAATTTCATTGAATTGTCATATGGTTACCTATATGTCTATCACAATTTTGTGAACATTCTTGCTGGTAGGGAGAGCACAGGGATGACTTTAACATACTTCTGCTTTTTCATTATTTGGGGGGGTCCTGGAACTGTGACTGTGCTGGTGCAATAGCAATCAATACAATGGCTGTGCTTTCTGCTGCGTGCTTGGGTGGCAGGATTCATTCAATTGAATACAAACACTTTTGACACAATTGTGTATTTAGCTGAATGACTGGAGTTCAGCTTTGGGGATGTAATGTGAATTCATGGTAAATACAGTATATATGAAATAAATGTAAGAAGCACACCAAATACAAGGTAATTTCCCAGAAAGCATCCATGCACACATACAGACTTAGACAAATTTGTTGGTACCCTTCCACGAAAAAAGAAACTTACAATTTTCTCTGAAATTACTTGAAACTGACCAAAGATGTTAGCAATTATGATTGTATATTCCATATTTATTAAAAGTCAAACTTTGCTTTTGATTTTTGAGTCAACTGAATATTTCAAATGAAACAAATTAAAATGGCATGGGTCAAAATGATGGGACCCTTAACCTAATATTTTGTTGAACAACCTTTATTGGCAACCACTACAAACCGGGAATTTCCCTAGCTCTTGATGAGACTTCTGCACTTGCCAACTGATTTAGCCCACTATTTTTGCAAACTGCTCCAGCTGTCTCAGGTTTGAAGGGTGCCTTCTCCAGACTCCATGTTTAACTCTTTCCATAGATGTTCAATAGGATTTCAGATCAGGGCTCATAGAAGGCCACTTCAGACAAGTCCAATGTTTTGTTCTTAGCCATTCTTGGGTGCTTTTAGCTGCGTGTTTTGGGTCTTTGGGACAGTATCCTGTTGAAGGACCCATGACCTGCAGATGAGACAGAACGTTCTGATACTGTGCAGTATGTTTTTTTCCAGAATTCCTTGATAATCTTAAGATTTTATTGTGCTCTGCGCAGATTCAAGGCACCCCGTGCTAGATGCAGCAAAACAGCTCCCACAGTTGGAATGGCATACTTTTCTTTGAAAGTTTCGCTTCTCCATTTGCGAACATAAAATTGACTTGCCAAAATGCTAAGTTTTGTCTCGTGTTCAAAGGACATTCTCCCATAAGGATTGTGGCTTGTCAAAATGCATATTGGCAAATTCCAGTCTGTCTTTCCTTTTCTTTCGACAATGGAGTCTTCCTTTGAGCCCACTGTCACTCAAAAAAGCAATAGATGGTGCAATCAGACAATGATATATCTCATGGGTAGTGAACTAGAATTCAAGGGGGTGTGGTGAGTAAACTTTTTATTGAGCCGAGGTCCGAATCGCAGTCCAGACAGAACAGTCACTCCGTTTCCGTACCGTGGTCCGCCATTACACCAGCAGCTGTGCTAAAACACATAGCTGCTGGTGTGTTTTCCCAGACATAGTGCTGATGCACCGATCCCAGCTCATCACAATTTTTTGTACCACAAAAAAATCGGTTGTACCACATCATGGGCGGTTTAACTGAAAAAAGATACAGCATCCATCAGAGTACCCCTTGCATTAATTTTCCCCATCAGAGTATTAACTTAGATCAGTTCTTTCCACCATAGTCCCGTTTACAACAGTTAACCCCATCAGAGCTCGCCCCTTACATCAGTTCAACTAATGTAAGGTGGCACTTGATGAGGACAACTAATAATTGGTTGTCCCATAAAGAGCCTGTTCACACCAATGCTGTGTGGGTTGTGGGGACGAGGCCCTTGTCCCCATCGGCGCGGGGACAAGGTGCTTTTCCAGGGCTGACCCTGGAAAAACACCTTCCCTGTGCCGAGGGCATGTGGCCTGGTGTGGGAGGAGGGGGGGCCGCTCGCCCCCCCCCCCCCCCCTTCCCAGCCCTGCCAGGCCTATGCTCGGATCAAGGGTCTGGTAGGAATTTTAGGGGGACCCTACACTTTTTGTTTTTTAAAAATGGTCTTGCTCCCATGATGGACTATAATCTCTATACAAATTAGTAAACTAAACAGGAAATTATAGTCCATCATGGGAGCAAGTTTGGAGCAGTGACTACTTTACAACACACACAGGGACCATAGGGGAACAAATGTAGGACAGTGTCAGCATGAATTCAGAGATGATTTGATGATCTACAGGGGAGTGATACACAGATAAGCTAGATATTTTGTTCCCCATGGTCCCTGTGTGTGTTGTAAAGTAGCCACTGCTCCAAACTTGCTCCCATGATGGACTATAATCTCATGATTAACTAATTTGTATTGAGATTGTAGTTCATCACGGGAGTGAGTTTGGAGCGGTGGCTACTTTACAACACACACAGGCAAGAGGAATGATCAAAAGTGTCAGGATCAAGATGCACAAAAATGATACTCAGCGCTATATTTTAATCACTGGAGTATGTAAATACACAACTTTAGCACTCAAAAGGACCTACCTCTGCTAGGATCACATTATTAGCACAGAACATATTGCCTTGTTTTACTGGCTTCAACACCTTAAAATATTCTGTCTATGATAATCTTACTGTATGTGAGCTGGCTGTTTTTCTACCAATGTTAAGGAAAAGAAACACAGGTAAAAGCTGTCTCTTGGCCTCTACAGCCTATAGGCACAAGGCTATTGCACATAATGGTATATCCAGCCCTGAATATACCTCAAAGGCTTGTGCTGCAGTCAGTGATGGCTTTACCTAGTATTGATTTAAGGTGTTAAATAAACAAACACATTATTTATATTTTGGTTGACTTGTGTATTATAGTATAACTTGTATCTTTTCAATTTTGTTATGTAAATTAAATTGTAAAAATCAGAATTAAATAAAATATACTTTAACACTACAAAATTGTTATGAATATTTCAGCAAAGCAGATTAAAGGAGAACTATGAGCTGAGTGCTTTTCACTCACCTCATAGTTCTAGCCGACCTGTGACAATGAGACTGTCACAGGTCGGCTCAGTAGATCGGGAAGTGAGCAAACACATACCGGCGTTCGCTCACTTTCGATCCTGTCTCACTTCTCGATCCTGTAGATAGGCAGAGCCAGCTGTCACTCACGCAGCACAACATAATTGTCGGGATCCGCTTCAGCTGCGGCATCTCAGTATACCGCGAGCTGTACCTCTAACCCCATATGTTGTTTTGAATTCCACCTGGTAAATTTGAAATGTTCCTCAGAATCACTGAAAATCTTGCACCTCCAAAATCAAGTCAGTAACGTCAGCTCCTATATTTAGATAGCTTTACATATTCACCTGAGATGTTTGTGATGTATTGCACTGCCTTGCCCTGCACAGACATTTTACAACTTGCAGAACAGCAGAGTTGATGCCACAGTTGTCCCTTTAGTTGTCCCCTTACAGGCAATGGCAGCCACCACCACGCGTTTTCCTGGAAGCGTGCACTGTTCACAGCATCTGCTTTAGCAATTCTGTCTTTAAAATATGTCTGTGATACCCGCTGCCACACCTATAGAGAAATGTAACAGTTTTAAAATATGGGAGCATTCTTCATATATTAGAGAGGAACCCTTATTGTAAGAATGACAAC
This sequence comes from Nanorana parkeri, assembly GCF_000935625.1. NCBI lineage: Eukaryota > Metazoa > Chordata > Amphibia > Anura > Dicroglossidae > Nanorana > Nanorana parkeri. Next base: position 1,135,345 of record NW_017306547.1, read on the forward strand.
GAACCTTTTAAAGATGTTTAGTAATGACAATTTACAAACATATATTTATAATTGCGGGCTTTTTTATTCTTTATATTTTCTCCCCTTTCCTGGCAACCATTTTCACTGAGGTCAGCTATATCTATCTTCCTTTATTTCCTGGAATTCTGGGTCTATCTCCTGGAACAGGAGGGGACAGTACACATAATCATAGGGGGAAAGGTCTTTCCCCTGTGCTCTCACAAGACTTTGCAGTTTACAAATGAGATTTCCCAGGAAGACACTGGCGATCTGGTCTTTTAGGATGCATCTGTGAGGCCAGGGCTACATCAATGACTAATGCCTCACTCAACTGAGAAGTGGTAAAACAGTAATTGTAAGTAAAAGTAAAAAATGTAAGATTTCATATCGGCATGCTGAGCTGCACATTCATGTGATTTTTAGTGAAAGGGGGTAAAAGTCCCCTTTTAAGTTCTTTCATTTCTGTTTACTGATGCTGCTTAATGATTTTGAAATATCGTAATAACCAAAAGAAAAACAATGCAAAAAAATATTTACAGCAACGATTTATTACAATTAGCAACAAACATTAATGAGATAAGAGAAAAAGACTTAGAAAAGTTTGCCTGGTCTTTTTGTTTTGGGCAGAGTACAATTTGACAAGGAATGTGCCTAATCTGAGAGTCACTGGCCTTCATAAATAATTTTTGGCATTCTTACATGGTTTTGATGGAGATTGAGAGCTGCAGCTGCCAAAAACAGCAGCTGTTTGTTGATCCTGTAAAGGGCGTCACCGAGCTAACCCCCACCCATTCAAAAAAGCAAAGGGGTGTGATGTAGGAGTGCTGAAGTGTTTTATTAGCTCTCAGTGGACACTCTAATGCCAATTATTCTAACTATATGCATTTTAATTTCTGACGATGTTTGGTGGATACCTGATCATTATATTCTTATATACTTCTGTAAATACTTGTTATGAATGTAATTTTATCTTAGCAGGGATTTTGATTTTTGGGTCAAAAAAAATAAACTCAGAATGAGTACCTGCTGCTCTATCAGACTATTCACAACAGGCATTTATGACTTGACTCCATTATGTCTTTCGAGGATTCTGGCTAATAAAATTGTACAACCATCTGCTAATGGAGTTTAATGACACTGCTGCATGTCCTTAGCTGCCTGTGTCCTGTTAAAAATAATTTTACATGATGGCTCTGCTTTTGTTAGATAGGTGTTGGCTGAGCTGTGTTCTAAAGGTGAGATTTTTAAAGTGTCACTGTATTTGGCTGTCCATCACAAACATAATACTCTGCCTGTTTTGTCATCAGCTTGCATTTTGGAGAAATAAGGGTGGCACTGTGTTTAGTACAACAAACACATTCTTCGCATTGTGGTTCATCAGACCTCATTAACATCAACATGTTGCAAAACAAATCTGCAATGGCGGCTCCCATTTTTTTTTTAGCCTCACAGGTTCTGTATAAGACTTTACATTTTATTTGAATTATACTATACACTATTTTATATTTTCCTTAGTGAGATGTTCTTAGTGAATATTTCCATGTACTTCTAGGAATGCCTTAAGACTTTTGATTTGTCAAAGGAAGCAAGGGAGTGAATGTTCAAGTTTGCACTAACTTGAGTAGGCATATCAAAGGCTGTTAAAGAAACAGAACTGCCCTGTGTTTTCCTACATTTCTATTAATCTTGTTAAAGCAGGACACAGTCTGATTCTATTTTATGTAGGGATGCACAGATACTTTTCGAGTACCAGTGCAGATACTTGGCATTTTCATGAGAACTACCAGGGTTGCAGCGGTTGCAGGTGGGACCTGGCTCTGGCACTCCTCCACTGTCCTGAAATCATTAGTCTGTATTGTTTTAGAAAAACTGTCACATGGCAATAAACAAAAATGTATCAGTACTCGTACTTGTAAGTACTCGGCAAGTACCAGTACTCGTACTCGCAAAACTGGTATCTGTGCATCCCTTTATTTATATTTATAAAAACAAAATCGTACATTAAAACAGAGATATACAAATCCCGGGAGCTCCGTGTGCTCCTTACAAATGACAGCTGCCTTCTAACTTTTGAATTTTTCTCTAGTCTAGTCTTGGAGCTCAAAAGTATCGGTACATGTACTCGTACTTGTACCGAGTACTGTACTTGGTATCTGTGCAACCCTAATTTTATTACTGCTGAAGGTCATCCAGAGTTGACTGCATGAGCTTGATGCTGACAATGTTTTCCACAGTCCATATGGCATTTTGCTCAGCAATTCCATTTTTTTTAATGAAAAATGTTTATCATTTCTGATTTTTACTTATAAAAAAAACAAAAAAATATTTACTTTAATCCAACATATGCCACATGACAAACAAAAATGTAATTTAATTGGGGTGATACAAGGTTTCACCAGATTGTGCTCTGTAATATTTAAAGGAGAACCATGAGGTGAGTGATTTTCACTCATCCTCATAGTTAGAGCCGACGTGTGACAATGAGACTGTAACACATTGGCTCTATTGAACGGGAAGTCAGCGAAAACATACCGTCGCTCGCTCACTTTCAAATCATCTCCCTGCAGAGAGTGGGGACTGTCAGCAGCAGGAATTTCCATCTTCTTTCTTCTCTCTGTTCCTTTTGCACTCATTGGAGAGACAGACAGGAGAGGGGGTGGCACAGCTGGCTCTGGCTCTAGAGAGGCAGAGCGAGCTGTCAATTAGGCAACCCGGGTGTATCTTGAAAATATTATCGGGGAAAAAAAAAAGGTTAGGCTTTTCCTATCTTTTTACTCACTTCACCCTAAATGTGTTCCCCCGGTTCTATGCATGCAAAATTTTACCTGCCTCAGATTTGTAGTCTTGTTCTGTGTCATTTGAACCAGATTAAATATAAATAAATGAAAAGTAAAATCTCTCAAAGTCAACAGAGAATACAGCAGCTTTTCAGAATTAATGGATTTGTCGATATGCTGCAACTTTTCATTGATTCAGCAATATATAATAAGCCATCATTGTCACAACAGCTGATGCTTGTTCCAGTAATGCTTCTATTTTGTTTCTACCAAACAATGCTTTTCTTGTCTGTTTTTTTTAGTATTTTTCTGATTGGAGCAAGTTTCAAGTTTGGTCAATAATATAATCTACGACATAACAGTATCACAATAATGTATCTTCATTCCCCAATAAGTGTTTTCTTACATGAGCATTAGAAATACTGTTTTTAAATCACTTTTTCTGCGGTCACTTCTGACACAGTGACGGAGACTTGTTTTTAGTCATGATGTGAAATAATGGAAGTGACGTTGCAATTCTTACTCCCCTTACCCTGTGTGGATATCAACTGACAGATCTCCATCCTCTCCTGAATGCCACAGTGAGGAAAGGAGAAGATAAGCACAATGAGGTAATCTTGACAATGTAAACCTTTTCAGTTGCAGAGATAACAGTGCGGTGGACTTTCAGGTTCTAACAACATTTTATTGTGGCTGTACAATGTTAGGATGAAGATGGAAATAGGACCATCAGGTAGTAAACGAGAGGATCGCTGGGTCAGTTTGTAATATTACCAAAAAAATCATTAAAATTGCGCACTTTGATTGGGCAATGATTAGAATAACCTTGCAAATCGGATTTTTATTTTTTGCAGAGCCATTTAAAATGATTTGTCCAGGAAACTTTGCCACTATACTAAAGTTAGTATATTAAATTATTTTCCTTTTTCTTGCTGATTTTTCCATTTTCCCACATCACACAGCCATAATTGTAATCTTCTTGTGCTGATTTTGGGATAGCCCCTTCTTACTGTGCTGTCTAATTTCCCTCTTGTGCTCTTATGTGCATTGGTGAGTTACATTGAGGTAAGAGAAAGGTTGTTGCAAGAACCATAGAATATACTGTGACCTTTACAAACATATTGGTTCAGATTCAGGAACGAATTACTTGCCTGATTTTGTGTCTGTGTTGTGTCTCTCTATTGGCTTTATTCGCTGAGAACCAGAGAGGGGTAAACAAGACAATTGGCCTGTTCCAAATGTTTTCTGTCTGATTAAATAGGTGATCTATCTGTAAAAGCACTCTTTATACTTTTTGAATCTAATTTAAATGGTAAGTCCACCTTTAAGGAGAACTATGAGGTGAGTGCTTTTCACTCACCTCATAGTTCTAGCCGACCTGTGACAATGAGACTGTCACAGGTCGGCTCAGTAGATCAGGAGGTGAGCGAACACATACCGGGTTCGCTCGCCTCTCGATCCTGTCACGGCTCTCTGCCGTGACAGGGG
>NW_017306547.1:1139908-1185692 GCF_000935625.1 Nanorana parkeri
AGTATACCGCGAGCTGTAGCTCGCGGTATACTGAGCTTAGGGTAACGGGAGGACGCTAGTTTGTGTCCTCCCGTTACCCTAAGGAGAACTATGGGGAAAAACACTGACCCCATAGTTCTCCTCTAAAGGAGAACTATGGGGTTAGGGCTTTTCCCCATAGTTCTCCTAAGGGTAACAGGAGGACACAAACTAGCGTCCTCCCGTCACCCTAAACTCAGTATACCGCGAGCTGTATACTGAGACGCCGCAGCTGAAACGGATCCCGACAATTATGTCTGGATCCCCCCAGCTGCGTGAGTGACAGCTGGCTCTGCCTATCTAGAGGCAGAGCAAGCTGGACCCTCCCCCGTCCATTCATCGCTGGAGGATCGGAGCGGGAAGGGGGGAATCCAGTCCCTCCCCTGTCACGGCTCTGTGCCGTGATAAGATCGAGAAGTGAGCGAACGCCGGTATGTGTTCGCTCACTTCCCGATCTACTGAGCCGACCTGTGACAGTTTCCTTGTCACAGGTCGGCTAGAACTATGAGAATGAGTGAAAAGCACTCGCCTCATAGTTCTCCTTTTAATCTTACTACTGGCTTTTGGGCAGACTCGACAAGGTTGATTAATGTGACTCTTTGCGTGGCTGCTGGCTCACAATCATGGATGTCAATGACGGCCAGGGTCCCCACTGATGAACGGAAACAAATCCGAATGGTTTCCGTTTATGTGATTACTGTATGTCAGCTGTGACATATTGACTACATGCAGGCTGAAGGCTCCATTTGACAAAAATAAAAGCTGTCAGCCTGCAGATAAACACAACAGCAGTGTCATCTATTTTAATAGTTCCACTGTCGGGTACAATTCCACTATTACAAATTATAATTAAATATAAGAACAAAGGCGACCTCAGGGCGAAATCAACCTAGCTACATATGCTCCTGCTCTTCATTTAAACAACTGACACTGTAAGGAGATGTAATATAAATTCCACATCTGGAACCTGATGGTATTGTCATTACCAGTTTGAACCCTTCCTTTGTTAACTTTTGCCCTTCTAAATCTATGAGTGTCCATTCACACCAGCCCGGTCTGCTGCGGTCCATTAGAAGTATATGCATTAACGTGTATTGCGTTAAGGCAGCCTATTCATTTAAGTGAGCTGCCATACACCATAATGGGCCAAAAATCGTGCATTCAGCATTGAGGTAGTGTCCTGCAATGAGCTGCACAGTAATGCATTATCTCTGGCTGTGCTCTAAAGGTACGTTGGGGTGCCATTCAGAATAAATGTGTGAATGGATGAATGGGCCCTAAAGTTCACTTCTTATGCAGACTGGTAGCTAGTTTTTCCAGCAACCTCATGGTGAGTGAAGGGTTTGTCATAATGATCGAAGGTAGAAGAGATGCTGCTTAGCTTGAGCTTCCTGCCCAACCTCTTGCAGGAAAAAAATAAAATCCCAGTTATTGAAGGCCTTAAAAACCTTGAATCCTGCATAACATGGAATTTTAATGCACGGCCGTTTGGGAAGAGGTGGTCTGCAGCAGGGAGTGAGTGGCGCAGACACAGGTAAGTATTACCCATTTTACCACTTTTACTACAGGGGGGGTACCACTTTTTTTTAATGTTGTGGCATATATCTACTGCTTTTTAGCAGTAGATATATGTAAAAAGGTAGAGACTTTAATTCTACAGTATTAGCACAGTATTAGTACACTGCTTATGTCCTACTCATTTTAGGAACTGGATTTGTAGGTTTCAGAAGATGTTTGATGAATCCATCAGTTTAAATTGACTCCGTTCTAATTTTTAGGTCCCATACATGAATGTCAACAACAGAAATATTAACAAAAAAACTCGTTTTATAGCAGAACTCCATACTTAAACAACAACATAAAAATGAATATCCCATTAAAATGTAAAATAACAAAATCCGCTTTTGCTGCAATATTCACCTTAAATGTTGAGATTTTCCCCCCATCTGTTGCTTGATGTTCTCAGGTCCTATGGCTAGCATTATGCGACCCACTTTCTCTGAGCATAAGTTGTCTCTTAGGTAAATAGCCTGTGATGTCTACTTTAATATAAATATATTATTTTGCGTGGCAATTTTTGTTTTCTGTCATGGCTATTAAACTTTGAAGACAAACCTACCAAATTCTATCATTGTTTCACATTGAAATTGTGACCTGTAACTACCAAAAATAAACTTAAATTCTGGACAAATGATGTACTGTGTAAATCAAGGCAAATAAATGAATTTATTTTGAATTATTTTTCTTAAGCTGCACTAAGTATGTACAAATTATTATTACCAAAACTGTGAAAAAAGTTGTTTTTTTAATTTATTCCTTTGCATTTAAAAAAAAAAAAAATGAGAACTTGTATATGTATATTTCACATAAAATGAAAGCCCTTTTTGTCCGGTATATAATATGTGTTGGTGCACTAAAAGAGAAAAATGGAAATTGCGGTTGAACACACACACACACAGCAAAAATTGCTTTGGTCCTTAACTAAAAAACAAGCATCAGTAGCTTGGTCCTTAAGGGGTTAAAAAAATTATTATAAATGACAACACGATGACCTGTGTTACAACGATCTTCCCAGTCGTGGATCCCGGTTGATCTGTCATCTGAGACTGGAGAAGCGATGGGTTGGTGGGGGATCTACATCAATGGATGGCATGATTGATGTTGAATTTATGTCGGGAATCATTATTTATTAATTTTTTTTAAAGAAAGGACTTTTTCTAAGGTGTGAGTTTCTTTCATAATGATGTAACTTTTTTGGTGAATTAAATTCACGTAGGCTGGAGGGCCGGATATCTGGGAATATATTTTAAAGGGGGGAATTCCTATTTCCGTGAGCTGCTTTAACACATATTCATGTGCTCGGCTTTACAAAGGCGCAGACTTTACTAAAAGGTTCAGTCCACTCAGACCTGATATTTCCGTCTAGCCACCAGATAGAAAGAAAGTAATGGGTTCTTATGTGTATGGAGGAGCATGCCCCATTACAAGTTACTGTGCATTAAGGCAGCAACATGTTACTGTGCATTAAAGGAGAACTATGGGGTTAGGGCTTTTCCCCATAGTTCTCCTTAGGCTAACGGGAAACACAAACTAGCGTCCTCCCGTCACCCTAAGCTCAGTATAGCGCGAGCTACAGCTCGTGGTATACTGAGACGCCGCAGCTGAAGCTGATCCCGACAATTATGTCTGGATCCGCCGAGCTGCGTGAGTGACAGCTGGCTCTGCCTATCTAGAGGCAGAGCCAGCTGTACCCGCCCCCTCCCCCGTCCGTTCCGCCAGTCAGCGCTGGAGGATCGGAGCGGGGACGGGGGAATCCAGTCCCTCCCCTGTCACGGCAGAGAGCCGTGACAGGATCGAGAAGTGAGCGAACGCCGGTATGTGAAAAGCACTCACCTCATAGTTTTCCTTTAAGGCGTACTGCATTTAGGCAGCACATTAATTTTGAGTGACACGTGTTAACGCATAAAAAAAGATAAGTAACACTTTTTTTTTTTAACACCATGTATCACAATGCACAGATAGTTCACATCTTTGTGTTGTGGTGTGCTATACCACTTGTGCAATATGATGCACTGCCTAGTGCATTGGGGAGGGAATAAAAAATGAATAACACTCTAATGCACCACACTGCTACTAATGCATTGCAAGTCATCGCAATAATGCATGTTACTACAATACGACAGTGTGAATGGTATATTTCTGTCAGTGTCTTGCTGTCCGATGACAACAGAAATTAGTTGAGATCGCCCCAACAGGGTGATGGAAAAAAAAAATACAATCTTGACAGACGAATTTACACTTTCCAAGTCTATCCAACTAGCCAAAGCTAAAATGCTTGTAAAAACAGCAAACCCTACAGGCCGTTTTGAAGAATTAGTGATACATGATATGTTCTTGCAGTCTTCCAAGTGACGTTTGTCTTTGTGTATTGGGCTTACATTGTCTTATGCGTCTGCATATTTGTGTTTAAAAAAAAAATCAGACAAAGAAAGAAACCTTCAAAGTCTGTTTTTGCGAATGAAGGTCTGTGCACAAGTCAGAAGTCTGCCGCATTTCAAAGTGAGATTTTGTTTGTAAATTGTTATGTTGTGCCCCATCAAACCCTGTCAGAAATTGTTTGCTACTTTGCAATTCATCAGAAGAGCCCAATTAATAGAGAAGGGAAAATGCAATCTACGTGACATAACTGAAAAAGAGGGAATAACAGCAAAACAAGTGGCTCCACTTTACAAAAGTAAATAAGGTGACTACAGAGTAGAGTGAAGAAGATGTGCTCTGACAGGAAAGCATACATTAGACGTGATAAGGTGGCTGAACGCTGAAGATTTTCCATGCTATAAGGCAGAGATGAAAGCATTTTGGCTTTCTCTTTGTGTTGCATAATTTATCACCATTGTGCTGTTCCAGTTCACGTACTTTGAACAGTCAGTTTGGGCTTTTTCTTGTCACTCTCATCATATCATCTTCATTCAAGAAGCCACTTGTACAATGAACTGTGAGTTGCAGTTGCAACTTAAATGCACTCAAAGCCTTGGACTGAATTATTACTATATAGGTTTTTCACTGAAGAAAAAAGTAGCTCTGCTTTACAAAGGCGCAGACTTTACTAAAAGGGTCAGTCCACTCAGACCTGATATTTCAGTTTTAGCCACCAGATACAAAGAAAGTAATGGGTTCTTATGTGTATGGAGGAGCATGCCCCATTACATAGGACCGTTCTTAAGCTTAATGAATGGCCCATTGCTGTCTAAAAGGGGTAGGAGGTAGTCTTTAGGATGTAAACTCTAAATAGAAAAAAAGGGTTTTGGATGGGGTTTTCTTTCCTTGCTCTGGGTAGTTGAACATAGTGGCAGGGAATCCAAGGCAAGGTTAGTAGATGATGCTGGGGAGGGGGTGCATGACAACAAAATGCAGGCTTGCTTAAAGCTTGCATTGCCATTGATCCCTTGGTGCCATGTTTACTTTACAGCTGTTGAAGCAGGATCTAGATAGGTAGTAATGTATCAGACCTTAAAGTACTGCTACTGCCCTTGTTTGTGCCCTTCCCAATGCTAAATGATTAAAGAAGAAACTTTTTCCTAGCCTTTACAGTGGGGCTAACCCTGCATTGCAAGGATTGAGTGCTAGTTTTTGTCTAGGTTAAAAAATAACAGTTATACTCACCCGAAGCTCCGAACCGGCCGGCTGCCACAGCTCTCCCTCCAGCCTGTCTCAGCATTGGAATCTTCCTCAGCGTCCTCACTTCTATACATGGTGTATAGATGTGACGATTTACGGGACCTTAGTCCGCTGCAGAGGAGGGGAGAGGCTGGAATTGACTGGTCTTAGAACAAGCTGGCTCGGAGCATTGGGTGAGTATACCTTTTTTTTTTAAAAACCTAGACAAAAACAAGCAGTGAGCCCTTGACTTGAGGGGGCAGACCCACTGCAAGGGTAGAAAAAAATTCTTGGAATTCTTTAATCTTGATTGGCTGGATAATAATTTATTCAGGTACTTTCGTATAGTTGTATTAGTTTCATAATGTCTTAGCCCAGCTTTTACAAAAAAATATTAATTGCCAAAAAAATATATATACTTTTTTTTGGCATTGTAGCCTGTCTGCTGCCAGGATCTGTAGTCTCTCTATTCACAGATCCTGTCAAAAGATCTGTGAATGGATGATGCGGCTATGTATGAATATGGCTGTAATACGAAACATCTTCTAAAAAGTAAACTTGTCCTTTTAATTGTCAAAAGGTAAGGCTGTGTATATTGTAATTCCCTGGTGGGTTTTTATTTCTGTCTGTGACCCCAGCAGAATGATATACTTCATCTTTCAGTTCAACAATGAGAAACGGGGTTCTGCAGAGAGTTAAAATTCTGGGCTCATACTTTGTAGTGTTTTTTCCCATGTATTCCTATTGAGAATCCACTGTGGGTCTGGTGATACATGCAACATGCGGGGTTGCCAAGCATCCATTTATGTATGGACTGTTGGTAAAAGTAAACAGGGGGCATTTGTTTCTGTGCATTTAAGTCTGTGGATGGGAGAAACAAGTCCCCTCCACTGGTAAATTAACAATGTGCATGCACAGTTCTGAAGCCAGCCTATTCAAGTTCGGCTGAGCTTGGGCAGGGCTAGCCTGGTATCTGTTCAGCTCAGGTCTTCAAGTCCACCCGTCCCTGCTCTGAATCACACAGAGGGTGGGACAAGGCCAACCTGCCAACTGTGTCTCATTTGGAACAGAATCCCATTGACCCTATTTTTGGTCTGATGTACAGATATCTATGAAAAGGTACTATTTAACTACCACAAGTGTTATTCTGCTCTAAAAAATGTATCTGATCTCTTAATTATCCTGCTTGCTATTTTTAAAAGCCAGAATAATGGAAACGTAATGTTGGCAAACAGTTCTGGGTTTTACCAATTTATTTTTGGCATATTCTTATATCCTTCTCCTTCTTCTTCTTATCTTATATATATTCTTAATGGTCTGCATAACTGGGGGAGTGGCAGGGGTACCTATGTTGCCTAAATACATTGTGCAGGTGTCCCTCTTTCTCATCTCAGAAAGTATATGCCTATCAGGATCTTACTTCACTCAATTCAAGTTTTGGATAGAGCTTTACTTTAAAATAGAATTAACGTCTCCGTCTTTTTTACATATATTTACTGCTAGCAAGCAGTAGATTTATGCAGAAACATCAAAAATTTATCAAACAGGTAAATACTTACCTCTGTCTCCGCTGCTCGCTCCCGGCTGCAGTACACAGGTACTGAACGGCCGTGCAGGAGGATGTTGTGGGCGGGCGCATGCGCAGTCCATATCGCCAGCGGGGAGAAGAGGAGAGTCTCGGAAGTAAACGCACGCAGCCGTGAGCGTGCACGCGGGACATGCTCCGTGGGCCGGAAGAGCCAGCACCAGGGCTGGAGGGATTCCTGAAAACAAGTGGAAGGAGGAAGATGAGCGGATCAAGATGCATCATTTAAGGTACTGTAAGTACTTAAAGCAGCATTGCAATGGGAAAAAAATGGGAGGGTTTAATGTCACTTTAATTTCTGTTTCTGAACTAATCAAAAATAAACAGTCTTACTTTCTCTAAGGTTGTACATGATGCACTCATTGCAGCAGGGTTAAGCTTTGTTTCATGTTCAACCAATGAGTCACGATGATTGCTTTTCACAACAGGCCACTTTATTCCTTCATACCACTAGCAGAGCAGCAGTTTGCTTTAATTTCCGCAGACGTTCAAAGAGCATGTATTTAATATCCATTTGTTTTATCCAGGTATTCATTTGCAGAAATATTATCTTATTTATGCTTGGCGCCGATCGCTGCACCTTCTGAAAGTAATCACCAATTATGTACATTTTATTGGCTTAATTTTCTGTTTCAGCTCATAAAATACATGGCATTGTATGTAGTGTGTATCTGTAAATCTCTGAACCTGACTTGTTAAATAATGTTGCCTCAACCCTATTCCATACGCATTTACAATTAGCAATGATTATTTACTTAGCCCAGAGCAGTTCAAAGTGTGCTCATAGGTATAATAAACAAAAGACATACTGGGTCCAAATAAAGCAGGGCATATGAAGGTTATAATTGTTTTTTTGTTCCCTACCTCAGAAGGGAGCAGTCAGAACATTTCAAGGTTTCTTGTCACAGGGTTGCTTTTATTAGTGTTTCTTAGAATTTCTTTGAAAAAGAATAGCAATGCTAAACCATATTGTTTATACTACACCAAGCAAACAGTTGCCAGTGGGAGATTCAGCAAGGTTTAAGGAAACCTATTGCGTTGGCTCTCTTATTGTTTTGAGACCTGCAGAGGATATTAATTTGCCTTTATAATGTATGTGTGTGTGTGTGTGTGTGTGTGTGTGTGTGTGTATGTATATATATCCAATAATATTCTGTGCTTTTAGGAATACATCCAGATTTTTTTTTTAAACAATTAACTGAGCTAGCTAGAACCATCTCCTTGGGGGTCTATTCCACATTTTCACTGTAAAGAATCCTTTCCGTATGCAAAGGTTAAACCTCTTGTCCTCCAGACGCAAAAAGTGCCCCCTTGTCCTATGCAGTGACCTTAACGTGAATAATTTGGCACCAAGCTCTTTATATGGGCCATTTATATATTTATACATGGTGATCATGTCCCCCCTTAATCGCCTCTTCTCCAGAGAGAACAAATTCAGGTCAGTTAATCTTTCCTCATAGCTGAGCTCCTCCATACCTCTTATGAGTTTTGTCGCCCTTCTCTGCACTTTCTCCAGTTCCACAACATCCATTTTGTGAACTGGTGCCCCAAACTGAACTGCATATTGCAGATGAGATTTGTACAGGGGCAGGATAATGTCTCTGTCTCTGGAGTCTAGACCCATTTTAATATAAGAAAATATTTAGCTTGCTTTAGAAACTGCTGCTTGACATTGCATTCTATTATTGAGTCTATGATCTACCAGAACACCCAAATCTTTCTCCATCATTGACTCCCCCAAACATACTCCCCCTAGAGTGTATGTCGCATGCATGTTTTTAGTCCCCAAGTGCAGAACTTTACATTTATCAACATTAAACCTAATTTGCCAAATAGTTGCCCAATCACACAGTGCATTTAGATCTGCCGGTAGGTTGGAGGTATCCTGTAAGGACTGTATTCCACTACATAACTTGGTGTCATCTGCAAACACAGAAATAGTACTTTTAATCCCCAATTCTATGTCATTTATAAATAGGTTAAACAGTAAGGGACCCAACACTGAACCTTGGGGGACACCACTAAACCTCAGACCATTCAGATTACGAATCATTGATCACCACTCTCTGAAAACGTTTTTTAAGCAAGTTTTCTACCGAATTACAGATTGAATACTCTATACCTACTGACCTTAACCTATACATTAGCCGCATGTGGGGACCTGTGTCAAACGCTTTTGCAAAGTCCAAGTATACTATATCCACAGCCATTCCTCTGTCCAATTTATTACTCACTTCCTCATAAAAAGAAGGTAGGTTTGTTTGACAACTTCTGTCTTTTGTGAATCCGTGCTGACTACCGCTTATGAAATTATTTTCAAGCAAAAACAATTGCATGTGATCCTTGATAAAACTTTCAAGTATCTTCCCAACTATTGAAGTTAAACGTACAGGTCAGTAATTACTTGGTAAATACTTTGATCCCTTTTTAAATATAGGCACCACATTGGCTTTGCGCCAATCCATCGGTACCAAGCCGGTCGTTAGAGAGTCTCTAAATTTTTTTTTTAATCCTTGTATAATATTGGTTAAAGAAGGCCATAACAATAAGGAAAGCATATAGTACCTATTGTTCATAGGGTGTGTGCTGTGCAGAAGAAGTAGTCAAAGCTGTATAGGTATAAGAAAGGCTCCAATTTATTGATGACCATTTGCCCTTATCAGACACCAATAAATATTCACTTTTTAAGAGGCTGTGGCATGTTGTGTTTTGTTTTTTTAATTTTTTTTTCTATTCATTCATTTCATTTTTATTGAAAAATATTTAACAATGAAGAAAAGAATGATATAAACATTCCATACCCAAATCATAACTCATTGACATTAACTTAACGTTGCTACATCTGAAAGAAATCTGTGTGTGTTTTTTGAAGCTTTTTTTCTTTCTACAGTTGTCATAGGAAATAATGCCAGCAAGGGGCATTTTGTTTTCAATCCTGTATGCTGTAGATACTTTAATAGGGATGGCCAGAGCTGATGGCTCCATGGCAGGGGGACATGCTCATAACCAACAATGATAGGAGACTTTTCTTTCTTGTTATGCCTTCTGCAGTCATTGTTTGTTTGCTACTGAACAATATATACTGCATATGGTAGTAAACAGTGCACAACAATTAATTTCAATTTCTTTGTTTTTGTGTTGGCATGGAAAGCTATTGGCCTCTAAACTTGATGACCTGTTGTGCTAAGTGGCTAATTCTAAGTAAGATCTAATGAGTTCCTAACCATGGGTGGTAGTGTCTTCCTTTTTGGAATAAGATGAACATCAATTTGGAGTGTCATTCAGAAATGGCCCATCTGGAGGAGAATTATTTGCACATCAATTTATGACATTCTATACTTCCCGTGGAAAGATAAAAAAAAATACCACAGCTTTCTTTTGTGTTCAGCAGGACCCTGTCTCATTGTCTGTTCTTGACACCGATGATTAAAGTAAGATAAGTCTCAAGAGGTTGGACATCTTGCAGAGAAAGGTTATCCCATGCTAGTCTGAAATACAAGAGCGCTTTGTAAACCTTCCACTGCCTGTTTTTCTTGAAGCATTGTCTTTGTGTGGTATATGTGACATCATCTGCCATTCACAGCACCCTATTAGTGGTGTTTCATAGGATAAACCTCATGCAGCAACCTATTTGTACTGAATATAGAACAGTCTCTTTGATGTTCTGTCACCCCTTGTCCTCTGGAGTCAGATTTGAATTGCACGGCTAACCTCTCACCTCTTAAATCTATTACAGGTCAAAGCTTGCGTGATTCCTTTTATGAAATACCTGAAACCTGAGTGAGTGTGCTAGACTATGTTAAAGGTCTGCGTAGCAAATAGGCTTCTGATTTCTTCAGGCTATAATTGATTAGCTGGAGCAGTATGTTTAAAGCGAGGGTTTTTATAGCTGTTCCCTCTCACCTAATTACTGTGGCAATTGAAACAATATATTAACTGTTTTTTGTCATTAGTTTATAATCTCAATAATCACTTCTAGAGCTAGGCATTAACACTCCTATTAAATCTTGGCCCTGCTGAACTATTCTGTTACTTTCCAAACATTATCATTTTTATAATTTCAGCGTTAGTTTGATGTATAGACCCATGTTTCACATATTATTAGCTTTCCTTCCAATGCAAAGTTTCCAGGTGTAGAAGTAAAACCCTGGTGCACAAAAGCAGCTTTTGTTTTCTATGATGTAGACCTCGTGTGTTGCATGAAAAGAGGACATTTTTTTGTCGTACTCCTATTAAGACTACTATTTACATTTGATACATGTTAGAAACTAGTTTGAATCTGAAATGACTACACAGGCAACTGTTCTAAATGAGACGAGCCAGGTAAAAATTTACAATCTAACTGGATAACATGTAGATTGCAATTGCCATATATTTCCCCAGTAGTAAAATACTGTTTTTACTCTTCTTTTTTCTTTTATTTTTACATGCTTGTTTACATCTCCGTGCTACATATCATTGCTCAAGACCGGCTTCTTAATGGTCACAATGGTGGATTATGCCTGTGCAATGACCAGCTGCGTATAATCTCCACTGGAAGTACATGTGACAGGGTGTCAACTCAGGAGAGCAATTGGGAAACAGGGACATAGTGTTGTCATCACATAACAGGAAAATCTGAACACAGACCTTCGTAGCAGAAATATTATTAGGTATTATATTAAAGGAGAACTATGAGGAGTGATTTTCACTCAACCTCATAGTTCGAGCCGATGTGTGACAATGAAACTGTCACACGTCGGCTCAATAGATCGGGAAGTGAGCAAACACATAGAGTCGCTCGCTCACTTCTCGATCCTGTCCCTGCAGAGAGCTGTTGGCTGTCACTCACGGCTCCCTGCAGGGATTCCCCCCTCCCTGCTCCGATCCTCCAGTGCTGACTGGAGGAATGAATGGGGGATGGGGCGGGTACAGCTGGCTCTGCCTCTAGATAGGCGGAGCCAGCTGTCAATCACGCAGCTGGGTGGATCTCGACAGTAATGTCGGGATCTGTCCCGGCTGCTGCCGTCTCAGTATACCGCGAGCTGTAGCTTGTGGTATACTGAGCTTTTGGTCACGGGAGGACACTAGTTTATGTCCTCCCATGACCCTGAGGAGAACTATGGGGAAAAACACTTACCCCATAGTTATCCTTTTAAGGAAACCCATAGAGTTAATAACATTGAACATTATTTTTTAAAACATATTAAATATAATGTGGGATGTGTAGGGTTTTTCACATATTTAACTATTGACTAAAGCAGTAGCCCTGAAAACAATCCGTTCCAATGAAATGTACTCGAATATTGTAGAACTTGCTTTAGACTGATTTGTGAGGAAGGTGACAGGCCCCTCCCTAAAGGGAATCCGTGAGGAAGGAAATATGGGAGCAGACACTCTAAAAGGTCCAACAGTCCAGTGTTGCATTAATGTTATTAAGTGAAACCGTAGCAAGTGCCTATTTATTTATTGTTTTATATCAATAATGTGTGTTCCAAGCCAACTGTTTTTTAAAGGTGCAAACTGCAGGCCTGCCGTCCTTATGAAGTTTGGATTTATAGCTAATCAAGTCTGCAAATTCTGTGGCCCTTCTTGCATGCTTGTGACTTGTTGAATAGTAAAGCCAGGTATAAAGCTTTGCAGACGGCACCTTTAAAAACACATCAGTGATCATATTGCTTTCTTCACAGGTTATCTTTAATCACTAACTTGGTATTTATTGGCCATACTGTTTCGGTACTCGTTACACAAGGCTCTCTTAGTATCGAAAAATTGTGAGAAAATAAATATACTGCAATATTTCACATTCGGGAGTGTTGATATAGCCCTTGTTTCTTTAGCGTTTCTTTTTTAGAGGAAGACAGAATTCAACCAAAATGTAATGTTATTAGGTTCTGTTATACAGTAAACTCCCTATTATCCGCCATTCAAGCAACCAGAACCCTCAAGCAACCAGAAAAAAAAATCGAGGACATACTATGTCCTCAATTTGTTTTCCAAGTTGCTTGATAGACCTGTGCACACTAAAAAAAAAATTGTTAGCAACTAAATTGATTTAGTTGCTAACAAAATTCTCTATTTACATCATGCTGCTGCCGACAGGTAGATTCTGTAGCTGGCAGGTGAATATGAACAACAGGCAGTGGGCATGTGCAGAAAAGAAACAGTGGGCATGTCCAGAAACTATATTTATCAGGCATCTACCAATCACCATGGGTACCGGATAACTGGGAGTTTACTGGATATCTTGAAGATGCTGTCAGTAAGGACTCTAGGGAATCCTGTGTTCTTAGTCATTGTACTAAAGTTAACGTTGCTTATATGGAGCTCTTTGGTGTCCTAATCTCTAAATACACACTTCTTCTTTTTTAGATCATTTTATCTATGTCAGGTGCCTTATATTTTTTACATTTCCGGTGCTGAAATTGGAAAACATGTGCATCTGTGATAGTGTGATAAAATATTTTATTATTTCATGATGTTAGTGCTCTGGCTGCTTAAACCATTCATTTTGCTATTTTTATTACTTCTAGCCGTCCTCAAAAGGTGTGCCTGTGTCCTTTCCTGCCAGCTCAACCCATTAACGTTTCCACGTGTTTGTACATTGTTCAGCATCCAGCTGAGGTGAGTGAGGGTATGGGAACCTGTCACCTTGTTAAGTCTGATGTTCTGGGAAAAGACTAACTGCCACCTCCTGTAGCTTCCTACTCTGGCTAGGTCACATGGTTTTTATAGGCTGCATTTTACTTATTATTTTTCAACACACCTCATCTACATGTAACGTGTATACTTTTAAACTTTTTTACTTTTTTTTCATGTGGTTGTTTACTGTTATATTTTCCAAGGCCAAGAATGCAGCAAAATGTATTAGTGCTAACAGCCTACTGTTGGCTTTATAATGGAAGCGATTCTAGTGGCTAAGTTGCAGCCATATTGCTTCCATGGGCCGGTAAAGTGGTCGCCCCTGTCCGACACCCACCGCCATGCTTTTCGTGCTCCACTGCCCCTCTTGGAGGCCCAAAACCAGCATTGCGGATGTTGGCAAGAAGCGGGGGATGAGACCGGTGAACATCCATACATCAATCTCCTCCCCACTGAATGGAGCTGGACGCAACACTGATTGAATGCGCTTAAATAGCTTCTTTAAAGTTTGAAAGGTGACACTAGGGGTCTAATAGACACCTAATGCCACCTTAAAGACAACCTGTCACCACTAATATGCTATCGCATCGGGTGCTCGTGAGCCCCCCTATGTGATGGCAATGAATTTAAGTACAAAAAAAAACTTTAAACAAAGTTAAATAAAATAAGTTTAAAAATACTCAAAAAAATGTAAAGTTCCCCTGCGAACACCTGCATACTAATGTAAACAGGTGTTGGGTGCCCTTACATATGAAAATGGTGATTGCGCTACACATGTTTGATATCACTGCATGTGCCAGAGTAAGTAATCCTAGGGTCAAAATTTGTGGTCGACTCTAAACTGATGACCTGTATAGGCTTTTAAAGCATCACCTATGGACATTTTGGAGTACCGAATTATGTTGCCGTTTCATGGGTGCACACAATTAAAGTTGGCATGTTGGGTATCTGTTTACTGGGCACAACCTCATCTTTTATATTTTACAAAACAAAATTATATTTTGTTTTTGTGCAATACAATTAACATAATTGTATTTCACTGAAATTTTGGGTTTGATAAAAAGTTGCACTAAAGTCATACGAAGTAAAAATTTCCGCCAATTTATTCTACAAAGTCTGTGCTTTCAGGAAATATATAACTCTCAGAGTTTTAAATAATTTTTAGGCATATAATGTGGATTATATTGTGTGCAGATAATGCAGCAAAAGGGTTAAACCGTGCAGGGACTCACACCATTTTAGAATGCAGTAGAGCCTGGTTAGCTCCCATAACACAATTTATACTGTGCACAGTCTAATTTCTACGGTTTTATGAATTGTTGGAAGACAATAGAAGGGTACATTTGATGTATTTTTTCATGATTGAAAAATATATTTTGTAATTAAGTTTGATTAAATGACTCATCTAAGATACTTTTTTTAGACTGGTGTATATGAGGATCAGCATTGTTCTCAGAACACTTTAGCCTGAGCACTTAGTTTACGTCTTTCAGGACAGATTTAACAGCTGCCTAGAGGATTTTGCCAGTTAATCCTTTTCTCTGATTAGTGAGAGCTCACAGTAAATTGTTTTTCTAAGAATGTATAAGGGCTATTACAAGAAGTTTAATTAGCTACTGGATGCAAGACTGTCATTCCCATCATTGTCATAGTAGATCTGAACCCCATGAGAGTCTTGTCTTGTCATGCATTTTGTTACTGGAAGTCACTGTCCTAATACAACCTTCTGCTTTTCTCTTGTCTGCTGGTATTCCTTTGTCACCTGAGTAAGAAATGGCAGAGTGACATTAATTCAAGACTTGGTTTGGTTGGTATGTGGACATGTAGCACTGCTTTGGAGAGATAAAGCAAAATTGGCATATAAAATCACTTACATGTTTGCACATAACCTCTTTTCTAAATGCAAGGAAACCATATACATTATATGAATTGTTACTGCGCTGATTCAGTGTAGTGCTGGGGCATGTGAGTGTTGTCATTCATCCTGCTGTTCAAAAACAAGGATGACAAAGTGACACTAAACTCAGGTGTTAAATCTTAAAACTACATTAAAGTACCTTAACTATTAACAAAAATTTAGCTTATTTGTGCATTACTCAGCTGTAGATCCTCAAGTCCTCTTTGAATTGGTGCTGACACTGTCCTTCCTTCTGGAGGGTGGCTACCTTTGTTCCCCATGGTCCTTGTGTGTGTTGTAAAGTAGTCACCATTGCAAGCTCGATCCCGTAATGCACTACAATCTCACATTTAGTTTACTAATTTGTATTGAGATTGTAGTCCATCACGGGAGCGAGGGGAGAGTGCTGTGGGGACCCACTAGAAAACGAGTAATTGAAAGAATTACGAGTAATTCGAGTAATTACTAGAAAACAAGTAATTGATGGAATTACAAGAAAAACGAGTAATTTAAAAAATTAAAAAAAAATTTAAAAACCCCACACAGGATCTGCATTCCTCACAGGTGTTCCCATGTGTACAAATTAAAAAAAGTAAACTTTTCATGACAATAAAGTTATTAAACTGTTAACAGGAACCCCTTAAGTATGCATCTTTAGGTATTGGGAGCCAAGTAACCTTGAGTACTGCATTATGCATATACTGGGAGACTGGCTATCATAGTTTTTGACCATTAGTCCAAATTAACATGCAGATAACTGTGGATGTCTGCGTTTAACTCTTGCTGACATTTGAAAAACTTTATTGACCACAAATTTCAAACGCCAGCTCCAGGTTAGACCAGCAACCAATGTCAGAAGAGGACACAGGAGTATGACGAGAGTGGATAGCATTTATATGAGTTTCCACTTTTGTTTTGGAAAAAAAAGCTATTTTTATCTAAGGCCAATTGTAATAAGTGTATGAATATTTAGAATTTTTTTATGCAGAGTCTTGACTGCTCTTGTTAGGAAGACACTGAAATAGGGCTGCAACCAATTTATGGTTTAATCGATAATGAGAATAGTTGTCAACTATTCTCATTATTAATTAGTTGGTTGGATCCCCTAGCTCTCCTGCACGCTGGGAGAAGGGCAAAGGAAGTCGTGAGTGGGTGCAATAGCCAGCCTGCTATTGCAATTTGAAATGGCCAATAGCAGGCTGGCTATTGCACCAGTCCACTACCTGCTGTATTTACATTCAGCTGCTGTCTGAGGAATCTTGCCACTAGCAGCTGTCATTCCCTGGCTGAAGCTATTCAAGCGCCATGAGTATACAATACAATTATTAAAAGAAAATTTGGTTGTTGTGTCACTAGTCACAAATCCCACTTTGCAGGCTGTGCTCTAAGGAGAGTGAGGGGAATTTATCAAAATCTGGAGCATATTTGCACTGCAACCAATCAGCTTCTATCTCTCTTTTTCATACCGGCGTTCGCTCACCTCTCGATCCTGTCACGGCTCTCTTCCGTGACGGGAGGGGCTGGATTCCCCCCTCCCCGCTCCGATCTGCCTGCGCTGACTGGCGGTACGACGGGGGAGGGTACAGCTGGCTCTGCCTCTAGATAGGCAGAGCCAGCTGTCAGTCACGCAGCTGGGCGGATCCCGGCACAATTGTCGAGAGCCGCTTCAGCTGCAGCGTCTCAGTATACCGTGAGCAGCAGCTCGCGGTATATTGTGGCGTCTCAGTATACCGCAAGCTACAGCTCGCGGTATACTGAGCCTAGGGTGACGGGAGGACGCTAGTTTGTGTCCCTCCGTTACCCTAAGGAGAACTATGAGGAAAAGCCTTAACCCCATAGTTCTCCTTTAAGTTAATTCTGATGCCCCCCTCTTTCCTGACAACTTTTATTCACAGAACTGGTCTTTTGTAGTGTTGTGACTATACTGGCTGCTATCCCGCTATCTATTCTTAATTTAGACATACTTTATGGTAAGATCAATGATGACAGGGAGGTTGCTGTGGGGCCCATCACAATTTTGCTATTATTGCACCCCTGGTTCTAACTCTTCTACAGTCTACTACAAAAACAGATATCTATTGCTGTTTGCGCCTCGGGTGATTTCCACTGTATTCCGCTTATTGTGACCACCTGACATCAGCACAGGAAAAGACACATTTGCATTACCCAGGCTGTATCATGTTGATGAAATTTACTCAGGTGTTTAACTTCACTGTGGCAGCCAGGGGCCGGCATAAAGTAGCTGTACAATCGATAAAAAAGGAGAGCAGTAACAGTGGCAATAAAGAGAGTAATGACACATGAGAAAATGTAGGAAGAAGTACAGGCTGGCGCAGAAGAAGAGAGCAAGGCTAGTAAGATGGGGAAATCCAAAAATGATAAAGGGATACTGCAGAGTATGGGAACATAGGGGAGTGAATGTTGTGGCCGTAGAGCAGATAAGTGGATACATTAAGGGGGAGAGTGGATGGGAAGAATGGGGCTGCATGGGAGGTAAGTGCAACATACCATGCCAGCAGAGGGGAAGAGTAAAAGATTTAAAGGTCAGCCATAAACACTGAACATCAAAAAGAGGGAAATGGTATGTTCCCTGTGTGTGTAATGCAATTGGAAACAAGAATCCTCATGTAGCACTAGGGTTGCCACCTGTCCAGGATTCACCCGGACAGTTCGGGTTTTGAATGCTGTGTCCGAGTTTCATGACAGCTGAAACCCGGACACAAGATGTCAGGCAGACAGGGGCAACCAAAATTAAGATAGGGGCTACTGGCCCCCCACTGAAAATAGTCTCAACTGTGATATTTACATATGAATAAACCACAATTCATTCTTCCAAAAAAAATGTCCACGTGCCGCTGGTGTGTTCGGTTTTCGCTTGAAGAAAAGGTGGCAACCCTATGTAGCACTGTCAGGAAACAGGAAGTGCTTTTTCCTCTTTATAATATGCTATAATTATGCAGTATTGACTCGGACTGCACATTGTAGCTTTCTGGCAAGTTTGAAAGTGAGATACCGCAACAGGGGGCTGAACTACACGAGACAAAACCTGTACGCACAGCGCAAAACATAAGGACTATTATGGAGGCAGCAAGATCTGCATGAATGCATCCATTTAGGGCTGCCATCTTAGCCCAGGATGCAGATGATGACTCTCTAGATGGCATCAGAGACCAGAAGAGGAATGCATTGTAAGAGGGGAGCACTCTATGGTCTATTTCAGAGGTAGTAAGTAACCAACTTAAAAAAATTACACATTACCTGTATTTGTCCTCTTAATGCATATAAACGCAGGTTTGACACTACTAGTGTGAATTATACCTTTACATGGAAATGTATGGAAAAAAGAAGTGCACTGCAAGTGTCTATGCTAAATGTTCTAGTTTATTAATGATGAGCTTTTTCTAGCACCTAAAGTAATATAAATGTTTATGTCTGACCTGTGTCCATGTATAAGTGCCAGCAACAAACTCCTTCACTTAAATGCGGCTTTTAGTATTGGATGAGAAATTGGATGTGAAAAGATAAATAGATGCTCGATTAGGAGGTGATATTAAATGCAGCAGCTCTCTTGATCAGAAGCAAACACAGTTCTGACAGTTCATTTAATGTGGCTAGAGGAGACTTGAAGGGGAAGTTAATTATTTCTTATCAAAAGTGGGATCAGACGTATGTGTTATTGTCTCCTTTTATGAAGTCTTTCTGATTTCTATATTCCATTTGACGGAATTAATTTCAAGATGTTATTTTGAAGGCTAGCATAAATATTCATTGGAGGTCTGTCCTCCAAAAAGATTTCACTTATTGTTAGATGTTGGACAGTTAAGTCGTCTTATGGTTTGTTATATAGAGTTAAAACTTGATGCATATTGTGACCGTTGCAATAGAAGTATTAGGAATGCATCTTTTTGTGGAACGAGGAGGGAGACAGAAATTGATTTGGCCCCAAACACCCAAGGATTATACATCCACAACACTGCGTCTCTTATAGAAGTATATCTTTTGAGTGGACTAATCATTTAAAAGACCACTAAAGATAAGGTGGTAAATTTTAAAACTGTAAGTACACCAGTATGTAAGACACCACTTACTCTGTGTACAGTAATCCATTTATAACAATGCTAGAAACCCTGGCTGTAAATGTGTTTCTTTGTGTAGTGCTACACAAAGAAAATTTAATTGTTTTCAACTTACTTCGTTTCCATTACTATGTTTAGCGTAGGGTTTTTCTTTTTTTTTTCCATTTTTCTTTTTGCTGTGCTGTTTTTAACTTTAGGCCCCTTTCAGGCACATGGGCAACATAGATTTTGTCCCAAATAGGAAATTTTACCACCAGTACAGGTAAGGGTTCTTTACATTAGTAATGATTAAACTGTGGAGTACCATACCACAGGAGATATTGATGATAAAATCAATAATGAAATTGCAAAAGAGGCCTGATGAAAAATGTATGCAGTTATAAGTAATTATGCATGCCAAATTGCATTCACTTTTGGGCATTTATGCATGTCAATCCTTGTTGGTATATATATATTTTGTGTAAAACATGGGAAAGGTCAGTTTCGGCCTGACAAATTTTGTTGCAGGAAATGCGTTGCGTTGCCATTTATTTCAATGGATGCACACTGAAACGCGCGGTACTGCAATGCCCTGCGTTCCAGTGCAGCGCAATTCCAAAATACGTGCATACCATTTTATTCTGAAGTAAACTTTGTCTGTAATGCTGCATTTGTGTATTTTATTTTAAATAAATAACGGTATTTATTTTTGTAAATTCAATCCGACTATTCAAAAAAAATAACCGGCCAACTAATTGATTATGAAAATAATCAGCTGCAGCCCTAGTTGTCTGCCTTTATACTTTTTTCAGATCTGCTATGTTCATACTACACATGCCCAAAGTATTTAGATGAAGCTTTTAACTGGTTAATAACCAGAAAAAAGTGGTACATGCATGAATCTATAACCAGCCAATTGATGAGGGAATCAATTGTTGTAAGCCTTCCCAATGTGCTCCCTGCTATAAAGGCTGGTTATAGATTCATGCATGTACCACTTTTTTCTAGTTTGACTATTTTTGGTTTGGGGGATGCACTGGGGTCCCAGCGTGCATTTTTGGTTGCTGGGCCCCCAGTGCGTCCCTGCACCTTATTAGGAGGAGTAGGCTACCTCCAGGTACACCTGCATGCAATCTATCGACTTCATTAATATGCTCACACTTGGAGACTCAGATACATAGAGTTAGGACCACACTTTGCAGAGGTGCCTTGGCGCGGCAGTGTTGCTTCTACATATTTTTGGCCAAAAGTTTGTGCAACTAAAACCTCTGATTTTAACGCATACTGTTGACAGGGCTACTTGTTTGGTTGCAGGCTGGCTGGCAGGTTGAGGCTGGGGAATTTTTGTGTTTTGTATGGTTAATAACCAGGGCTTGAAAAATCCACTCGTCTTCTCGTCTGTGACGAGGGGACGGCGGAGCCCGACGAGCAGCTTCCCGGCCGGCCGTTGTAATTACACAGCCGGCCGGGAGCTTTACATTCAAGTGATTGAGCTTCTCAAGACACCCGATCTCTTGTATCACCAGCAGCTGTCACTGCCGTTGCCGGTCCCGAGATCCGCTGTGCCCGATGTGGCCGGGACCGGCACGGCTCTGTGACTGGAGATCAAAGGGAGATCAGTACACCAGCTCCATTTGATCTACTCTCCAGTCCCGGAATGCAGTGATGTATATTACAGACCTGTGCACACTTGCTGTGAAGCTTTTTTGTGTGCCTTTTTAGCACATACAGTACTGTATAGTATTATTCAATCCAGCATGGCTTCCAAAAAAGTGCAGAGCAAGCATGGTGGTAAAAAGAAAGTGCAGAGTTGTAATGAATTTACAAATGGTTCAGAACAGATTAACCTCATTTACATTGAACCCTATGGGGAAATTTGATTCTGTTTGCGGCCAAAACTGGTTCGCAACCAAGTTCGTAGGGGTCAGAATGGATTAACCTTATTGACATTGAACCTTATGGGGAAATTTGATGCGGTTTGCGACGAATTCGGTTCGCGACCAGAATCGTGGAACCAATTAAGTTCAGGAACCGAGGTACCACTGTACTTTACTTTTTGTTAGTTTATTTTACAGATTCTTTAATGACTACAGGAGTGTGTCTTCTAGCTAAATATTTTTAAGTTAAAGGCATCCTTCTTTCCCAGCTCAGGAAGTTGGGAGGTATGTTGATAGTTGTTGACTAAAGCTGCCCTACAATTAAGACCTTTTTTCTGTTTTGAATAGAGTGGTGTAATGTCCTGTGCTCTCTGCCTGTACACATTTTTATCAGTTACATTCTTCTTAGTGATCTCTGGGGACTACAAAACTACACCTCTCTATGGTATGGAAAATAGAGGGAAGGGGTTGTATAGTCTTATCTTGCTTTTGTTGTCCTGACACACAAGTGTGAGGTCATGGTAGCACTAGTAGTGTGTTACTGGGACTATCACCTGGTGAAAGAAAACGGAAAAAAAAAAAAAAGGTAGCCACCACATCTAAGGACTGGTAAACTTAAAGAAATTAAATTTTTGTTTTTGGGTTTAGATGCATGTAAACTGGCAGGGAAGGGGAGTCTTCCAAAAGGGAAACCTGTTTATAGGTGGGATTTTCTCACATTGTCATGTCACAAAGACAGGAAGCGAGGACAAATTCTCACAATTGGAACATGGTAATAGAAAGCAGGCAATAGATTGAACCCTTGCCAATAATAATAAGTAAAAAAAAAAAACGTGTCCCCTTTAATATTATTTTTCATAGATGAAGTCCACAATTTATAGGTGCTGCTTTGTTTCCAGATGGCTTTTCTAAAGTTAAAAGCCCGATGCAGTAAGTAGAAGGCTCTGTTTCTAATAGCCTTTGTAAATTCAGTATATTAGTAGGTCTGACTGCTCTAAAGACATTGCAACTGTGTGAACCTATTATGTAAACTGACACATTCAACATATAGGAGAGCCATTGGGAACTGCTGACAAATGACACGCCTGGACGCAAGAGAGAGAAATGGAGCGGTTAATGGGCATTGTTTTCAATGAGTCTGAAAGTGGGAAGAAGAATTTGCAGAACAGAGACAGAGGAGAGAAAAGGTGAAACAGAAAAATCAATAGAGCCAACTAGATCAGCAGGAAAAATGCTAACATAATATGATACAAGAACAAGTCCTCTTGTCAAAACATAACACCACAAACATTGCATGCTTCGCTGTACTCAGCACCCTTAATTCCCGACACAACATATGGCAATCTGTGTTTTTAATGGTGTTCTATGAAATGCCATGAAATGTTTCCATTTTCCTGACTGTATCCACTTTTTTCTTTAGCGCAGCACTTGCCCACTTCTAAGGATCACCTCCTGCCTTCTTTAACCGT
Source organism: Nanorana parkeri (assembly GCF_000935625.1). NCBI lineage: Eukaryota > Metazoa > Chordata > Amphibia > Anura > Dicroglossidae > Nanorana > Nanorana parkeri. The sequence continues at coordinate 1,162,588 of NW_017306547.1, forward strand.
ACAGGTCGCAGTGTTCACTTTGAACCTCTACATGAGATTTAAATGTTGCCAGTTTTTAATTGCACTGAAATAAGCAGTCTCTTCATAAGTAGGGACAATGTTTGCAAAGGAATGCTGCATGCATCATAAAGGGCTAGAATGTACTCACACAACAAAAATACATTTTTGTAAGGGTAGCAACTTGCTGAAGTACTTAAGAATTGTTAAGTATTATAAGTCATGAAGAGCCCTGCTGGAGGCTGGCAAGTGCTCAGTATCCACTTACATTACATAGAACATTTGTACAAGTCTACTGTACTGTAGATTTCAAGTAGTCATTTTAATTTGTAGATGGAATTCAGTGCGTTTGTGCGTTTTCCCTGAATCGCATCTATGTTATTATAGAAAGTATATTATGTTTAATACAGCTGGCGGAAATTTTCTGTAAACTATCAGCTGTTAGTAAATGTTCATATTAAAGTAGAATTAAACTCTAATTTTTTTTGTGCATATATCTACTGCTAACAAGCAGTAAACCTATGCAAAAACATTTACAAAAATAAAGTTACCAAAAGGATCAATGCTTACCTCTGTCTCCACCACTCGCTTTCTGAAGATCGGAAGCTTCTCGAGCAGCCCTGCAAGACAATGGGGCAGGCACATGTGCAGTAGAGATCTTTGGCAGTGAGAAGAGGAGAGACACAGTGGAGGTGAATGATTGCAGCTGTGAGCGTGCACATCGGACAGACAGTGTGGGACCCGAGGAGTCTGCGCTGGATCATAGACCGGCACCAGCTCCGGAGGGATTGCTGAATACAAGTGGAAGGAAGAAGATGATCGGATCAAAAGGCATCATTTAAGGTAAGTCCTTAAAGCAACATGGGGGAGGGGGGCGATTTTACAGCGATTATTGCTGTGTTTTGGTGCAGAGTCCAGAAATACCAAAGATATACATTGGCATGCTTTTTTGGACCGGGAACAAACTGTTCTGGTCTGGACATGGACGAGACAGGTGTGAACAAGCAAATATACAAGTGTTAAAGGACCACCAAACCTAAGCCAAACGCCTGGGCTTTCTTCTTCCACTGACGTTGAGGCATTTTTTTGTTCCAATGACATTTGGCATTTTTTTTCCTACAAAAAACACTATTGAATTTTAAAATATTTTCATGATTTGTACCAGAAAGATATTGTTGTGCCTTTTATAAAGGGACAAATCACAAAATGAAATGTGTGCTTTTGAGTTATAAACTCTTTTATTCCGGATGGAATTGGAACTATTAATTCAACTGTTAATTTTTTTGCAGTAATGAATCTAAATCAAACACATATATATTGACCAGCAAAGTATTTTTATTTTTGCCCACACATATTTACAAATAGCTGTATCCAACTCTCCCAGCACAGTGTCGCTGAACTTCCCCTGCAGTACAATATCACAAGCTCAGCACAATCTCCAGCAGCTGTCCATCTACTAGCTTTGAGCAGGAAGAAGGGAGATGCAGGGAGCCGGGAGTAGGTTGCCTTATGTGTTGTGGAGACACACACACGGTTTACTAGGACTATTATGGAAATTCGCTTGGTTAAACGCACAAATCCATGCCGCACGAAAGTATGCCAAACACAAAGAATTTCCCCCATGCTTAAAAGCACAGTTGTATTAAGCTCTTTTGTGCAAGGACTGGAGGTACCCCTGTAGAGTCAGGACACAGGTGTTGCTTTCATGCTGGTGGTTGCGTTCTTAGAGTCAGTGTAGAAAAGGGCAGAACAGACCCCCAACTCCTTCATTTATTAAGGTCAAAGGACGACGCCCAGTGACGGCTTTACAACATTAGCCAGTCAGCCCAACAAGTACAGGTATCAAAAGGAAAAAGGGGAATACCCCAACATGGCCAAACAGCCATGTGGTTGCCCATCCCCCATCATTGTCCGCATGGACCCTATTCAATACTGCAGTATCTAGTAAGATCATTCTACTTGTTCTTACAGGTCTGACACTATCTGAAGAGACATTGCTAATGCGGTTATCTATATACGGTTCCAGTATACGGACAAGGCATATTATCAATGTCTTCTTATAAAAGCAAATATGTATCTAAAAGGGACAGCGCAGTCCTCAATAGAGGTATAATACGCATCTCGATATACGGACTTCGCTTCGCTAATGTGTACATACGTTTGAAGGCAAGGAGCCCAGCGCAGTGCACGTAGTACTCACAAAAACGGCAAACGCCTCCACACACTGTGAACATGTTTCCAAGCCCATGAGAAGGTTTTCATACTGACGGTTTTACCGCTGGTCCCGATGCAACCCAGGTACCCTCTGCTAGAGCGTTCCTCGGTTAAATCCGACACAGGGAGACATGATGACAATACCCAAAACACACACATCCTACAATACAATGTCCACATGAGTCCATATAATAAAATTTCCACAACAGGACACACAAAGGTGGCTCCATAGGAACCTGCAAGGGAGAGGAGCCATCCTAAAAGAGGATAACAGGTCCAGCACTAAGGGGGCCAGCTGATTCTGCAGTACACTAAAACTTTTATACATCAAGGAGAATAATTCATTGTAAGTGATTTAATCAGGATTTGAAATGGCTTGAACACCTTTTGATATCACTTTAATGAAAGTCTGCCTCTCTTTTACAATGCTGAATATGACTATGCATGTCATGCATATATGACTAAATAACTATGGTTTAACCACTTACCAATAACCCCAATTTGGGGTTTGTGTGGACTTAATGATGGCAACAGTGGCGTAACCAGAGTTATTGGCGCCCGGGGCAGAACATTTTCTTTCGCCCCCCCCCCATATTATATAAACGTCCACTGGAACTGTACCCCCCACCCCCACACATATATATCAGCTAAGGAACTACAAGTCCAAGCATGCCATCATTGTCCCTGTACACCCGCCACACACACATATCACCCAGGGAACAGCAATATCTGGTTGTTGTACAGGGGCAATGAGGGCATGCTGGGACTTGTAGTTCCCTAGCTGATATGTTATGAAGCTGTATTCCACCTGAAAGTACTACAATGCCATACAGGCATGGTGAACTGTGTTCACAGACAGACAGTGATTTTGGAAGTACTCCTGAGCCCATGCACTGATGTCCACCACAGAATCAGAATACAGTGCCGTCTGTGGGCCTGAAGATCACGGGCATCCAATATTGCATTTCCACCTTTGTTCCTTGCATACAGAGTTTTTCAGGATCTCGGAAATTGGTGAACTTCTGCTCAGCTTTACTTCTAGGACACTCTGTCTCTAAAGGTGCCCATACACTGCACGATTATCGTACGATAATCGTATGCGACCGGTTTTCCGTACGATAATCGAGCAGTGTGAACGGAGACGTGCAACCGTTTCTACTGTACGGTCGCACGTCTTCTGTTGAACCAGCATGTTCGAAAACCAGCCGGGAATCGTACGATTCTCGGCTGGTTAGAACGGTGCTCGGAAGACAAATGCCGAACGGGCCGGTGTGCGCACACGCACACTGCCTGTTCAGCATTGCGGTCATCGGAAGCCCGTTCCTCAGGGGGGCGGGCTTGTGATGATCGAGAGTGCGATCTGCCTGTCCAAGATAGGCAGATCGTACGTTTTTTTAATCCCTGTACAACCATCGCAAGACTAAAGTTGTAGAGTGTATGGCCACCTTTAGATGACCTTTTTATACCCAATCATGTCAATGACCTGTTGCAAATGTACCTAATTAGTTCCAAAATGTTCTTCCAGCTCTTCCTTCTAAGTACCTCTTACTTTGCCAGCTTTTTGTTGACCTGCCCCAACTTTTTTGAGATGTGTTGCTGCCATAAATTTTAAAATTATCTTATTTTCTTAAAATTGTATTTTTTTTCCTCATTTTTAAATATTTGATATGTTTCCTATTTTCTATTGTGAATAAAATATGGGTTTATGAGATATGCAAATAATTTCATTCTGTTTTTATGTAGATATTACACAGTGTCCCAACATTTTGCGAATCGGGGTCGTACTTTTGGACTCTTTATTGTTAGGTCTTTCTCAAACTATATTTTGATTAAGAAATGTTTTTCTTCGTCTCTGGAGGTTTGTGTCTTTAAAATGGCACAAACGGGGCTGCCATATAGGCTAATTATTTATGTGCCTCTCGCGTTAACCCCATCCTGAAAATGGAAACAAATGATGTATACAAAGGAAAAAACTTGTTTCAGATTGGTGAAACAAGTAATTATCATTTTGGTAGCCCTGTTGAGATTACAGTGGCAACTCTAGATCTTGCCCCACTTCACCATTGGCAGATTACATATTTCTATCCTCACAGATAACCTTTGAAAAGGTTTCCTGTTGTTTTTTTTGTTGTTTTTTTTGTTTTTAAATGTCTAATTCTAATGTCTTATACTCTTTGCACTGGCTGGTTTGTGCCTAAGATAGTGAAATCTGGTACAGCAGTGAAACCATGCAAGTAGATATCTTATGTAAATTACTACATCTGAATAGATGGGTGCTAACATAAACAGAAGCAACATATATACCCTATTAATACTTTAGAGAAGTATTATGAAGGGAACCCTGCAGTACCTTTTAAATATTTACCTGTAATTTAGATTTTTTTATGGACCATTTTCACCTCTGTGACATTCTCATAAAAAGCCTGACGGTATAATTCACTGAATTTCTGAGAACTATTAAAAATGAGAATGAAGTTGGATTTATGCCAGTTCCCAGTACAGTCATAATTGAGGGAAGAAAAAGTCTAATTAAACAGGCAGAGCTATTAATTACTACATGTTAATTATGAAGCAATCTAATCACCAAGGGCTTGTTCATTTAGGAAGAAAATGGTAGAAAAGCTGCCTAAAATGAAGCACTTAATTTAAATCTTCCATTCCAGGATAGATTTCCTGAAAGCCCAGTTACTAGGGAAGCATAATGCTAAATCATTTTGGGGTTTACAGGCCATAAACTGAACAATGAAGACAATATCGCTCACACAAAGACAGTCGCCATAAGCCAGCAAAAGAGCAGTAGTTAAAATACAAGGACAGATAAAGTAATGGCTCTGTCATAACTACAGCTGTTGACAGTCCCTATTTTCCATGGACAGTCTCATGGTTTTAGCCTGGAACATAGCGTCTAACAAGCTGCATAGTGAAACTTTTTAAGGGCTTGTTCACACCAAGTGCGGAACAGATGCAGAGCAGTTACAAAACGCATCAAAACTGCATCCATTGTATTCCAATGGTAGTTTGGGCTCTAGTTCACACAGCAGTGTTCAGTTCCAGAGCATGTGGAAAAACTGTAGCATGCCCTATTTTTTCTGCTATGGAACGCACCAAAACGCATGCAAACGCATCAAAAATGCAAGCAAACGCCCTGGAACGCACTAAAAGCTAATTTTAGGCTAAAAAAACCCAGCCCGAAACTCATGCAAATTGGTCAGGATTTGGTGTGAACAAGCCCTAACCGATTTAATTGTCACAATCTATTTAAAATAGGCTCTCATGTAAATATTCTGCAAGTGCAAAATTTCTATATTTCAAAATGTGTTTTATATTCCAAATCAGTTGGGCAATGCAGAAAGAATTAAATATATATATTAAATTAAAGCTGTATTAAAAGAAACGTTACCGTGGCTGACCCCCTACTTCTGAAAATACCAACTGCCTTACTGTCATGCTAATCGAGTGACTTCAATATTTTGTAAGTCACTGACTTTGAACAAGCATACAGATCATAAGTTTTGATTTTGCATACTGCATTCTTGCTCTAAAATACCTTCCACTTGCTCCCTGGTGCAAAACCAAGTACTTCTAGGTAGGGAGGCACATATAATTCTCTTCTCTGCCTCCCCACAATGCAGCATTCACTGCCTAGGTTGCCACTAGACAGGACCAAGCGCTGTCTAGTGCATGTTGGGAGAGTTTCCTTAGCCATGGGTAAACTCTTTGTTTTGGCCTTCACTTCCTGTCCTGGAGACATAGAAAAAGTGAGGGGAAATTTCTTCTTGGACAGCTACAGTGGTAAAATAGTGTTTACTATGGAAGATTTCCCGTCGCATCCCATTTTAGTAACAACTGTAAAATTGTCCCCAGGGCATATACAGAGGACTAATCTCTCCAGTGGATGACATTTAGTTTAATAAAGCATCGTATGTCATAAAAATGCTTTAAAAAAAAAAAATTTAAATAATTGTTTCATCAATGTTTCATTCTTTGTTGCATCTCAGTGCTTCAGATCTCTTGCAGCCATGTCCTTCCTACATGCATGTACTCCAGTGGTGGTTGCATGGTATTTCTCAGGGTGGATTCCCTGATGGTGACCACAGTGGACCATGCTAGTGGTGGTATATATAGAAATAAACAATAAAGGTGATCAGCGCCAGTAAGTGTAATGTGGAAATAAGAGCTACCAAGCACTAAGGATATATCTAAATATCTGAAAAATGTGAAAAACAATATTGTACCGAGCTAATAATCATACATATCTAATAAATTGAAACATATATAAGTGAGTCACATATATGAGCCTTCAAACAAATAAAGCATATAAAATATCTACACACAGACAAAAAAGCAATATAGACAATAAAAAGTTTCAAGGAAAAAACAAAAGCAAACAATGGTAATTGTGCAAAAAAAATTCCTCAGATGATTCGCAGCCAATCTGCATGTAACTCTCAGGTAAGGATAATCACACAATGCAGGCAGACCTTCACTTCCACCCAGTGAGTGATGACAATAAGTGAGTGCTCACCTGGGGAGGTAGACCCACAGAGCTGGGTCAAATGCGCTTTTTCCCTTGTTAATGGCAGAGGGAAGCCCATGCACAGAAAAGGCGCTAAGGTCTCCTCAGATCACTTTTAGGGCAGAGCTTCTGATGTCACTGCACTGAGCTGAGCCGGACGAACAGGTTTTTTTATCGCATTGCTGCCATTTGCCCTGCTGGTCTGATCCAGCAATACCCAATGCCTGTACTTTACACCATTGTGAGTACCCATTTTTTGTTTAATAAATTGCATTTTATTGGACGTTACACACTATGTCCTTGTCCTTTTTCTCTTTCCACCTGGATTTATACTGTTACCTGTGATCTGAGGAGACCTTCTGTGTCCCGAAGAAGCCCCCCCCCCGCCGAACACCGCCGCCGTGCTTCCCGGGCTCCATTGCCCCTCCTACGGGCCCGGGACCGGCTTCCTTCGTGTCGGCGGGGAGCTGGGGAGGAGATCGACGAACTTCCGTTCATCGATCCCCTGCCCGTTCTATGGGACCGGGGAGCGATGCAGATTGCATTCCCTGCATTCCAGTCCCTGGGCTGTCAGTTCTGGGCTCCTGCAGCCCAGCTATAAGCTATTGAAGTGCAATCTGCACTTCAATAGCTTATTTCCAGTGTAAAGGTGACACTGGGGGTCTTTTGGACCCCCAGATATAAAGACACCTATAACACAACATTTAAAAACAATTAAAAAGTGCTTCCCTGGAATCACCTGAATATAATGATACGGGTACTGAACATTTGAATCTCCTACGGGGCAGGAAGTCTCTGATGTGAGTAAGATAATGATATATCAAAAATAGAAAAACGGAGCTGTACTCACATTGTACGTAACCGGTAAAAAGATAATCCTGGTTAGATCCCACAACGATACATGCATGTAGTTGTTTTGGAAAGAATGTATCCTTATACAGCAGTTTCACTCCATAGGATCTGTTTCATTGATAACTCTGAAGTTCCGTAGGTGCTTGCCTCCCCGTTCAATTGGACTCACACCACTGTGCGTAATAGGGGTTTCAACCCCAGAAAAGGAGCCTCCAAAAGGGTTCCCAACATAAGCGGCCGCACTGTGGAGTGGAGTGTGGTGGGGTTTCCACAGCAGTGTGCCCAGTGACACGGCATGGGATGGGAGCTGCGTGTAATTACACTGGCATTAGCTCGCCTTTGTCTCCTGGTTTAATGCTTCGGCTGCAATAGACAGTGACTCACTCCTGTCTCTCAGGCTTAGCTTCGGAGGCTGTGGAGATTCTTTGTTTTCGTTCTCACCCGAACGTGTAAGGGTCAACAAAGGGTGTCCTGGGAAGCTGAAACACACGCTATCCTGACGCGTTTCCCCCCGATGGCCCCGGGGGGAAACGCATCAGGATAGCGTGTGTTTTAGTGTTTCATTTTTTAGGGATTTCTGTTTACAGGGGACTGTACTTTTTTCAAATAAGTGTATTGAAACCCTAGAATTTGGTCATTACTATATATCTTTACTCAGCGTAAAGCTCCTGTGGGTTCCCCCTCTTTTTCTTGAAATATCTTGCTTCTTGCTCCCTTTGTGATACAATCTGCTCATACTACTACCTGTGTACCGACCTTTGGCTGCTGATTCACCGACTACTCTCATCGTCTTTGGCTTCATACCTAATACCTTTGGCTACTGACCTCGGCTTGTTCGCTGACTATGCTTCTGCCTGCTCCTATACTGTGTACCAAACCCGGCCTGTTATACCACAAATTTGCCTGCTGTTTCAGCTACTGGACTCTGAGCCTGATCCCAGATTGTGACATTATGAGGCATTAATGCTTTTTACAGGGGCAGGACTATTTTCTCTCTGGAGTCTATACCTGCGTTAGAAACTGCAGCTTGGCATTGCATGCTATTACTAAGTCCCATGATCTACCAGAACTCCCAGATCCTTCTCGATTTTCCACTCTCCCTCATTTTCCACATAGTTACCCAATCAAACAGTGCATTCAGGTCTGCTTGTAAAACCCCAATTCCAAAAAAGTTGTGACACTGTGTAAAATTTACATAAAAACAGAATGCAATGAATTGCAAATCTCATAAACCCATATTTTATTCACAATAGAAAATATATAAATTGTTTAAACTGAGAAAATGTACCATTAAAAAAATAAGGTATTTTGAAATTGATGGCAGGAACATTTCTCAAAAAACGTGCCAAAGTAAGTTTTAGAGCTGCAGCTAACGATTATTTTCAAAATCGATTAGTTAGTAAAGTTTTACTAAAAAGGAAGTGCTGGAAGAATATTTGCAACTAATTAGGTTAATTAGCAACAGGTCAGTAACATGATTGTGTATAAAAAGATTATCTTCGACAGTCAGTGTCTCAGTAGTAAAGATAGGCAGAGGTTCAACAATCTGTGAAAATCTGCCTCTAAAACTTGTTGAACAATTTCTGAATAATGTTCCTCAACGTAAAATTGCAAAGATCCACAGTACACATCACTATCCACAGTACATTATTTCAAGATTCAGAGAATCTGGAGAAATCTCTGTGCGCAAGGGACAAGGCCGAGACGCAATATTGGATGACTATGATCTTTGGGTTCTCAGTCGGCACTGCATTAAAAACCAGTGATGATTCTGTGATGGACATCACTGCATGGGCTTGGAATACTTTGAAAAATCACGGTCTGTGGACACAGCTCCCCGTGCCATTTAAAAATGCAAGTTAAAGCTTTATCATGCATAGAAGAAGCCATATCTTAACATGATCCAGAAACGCTGCTGTCTTCTCTGGGCCTAAGCACATTTAAAATGGTATGTTGCAAAGTGAAAAACTGTTCTCTGTTTAGACAAATCGAAATTTGACATTCTTTTTGGGAACCGTGGACGCCTCACAGGGGTGTGGACATTTTTGAAAAAACTACTTGTCCAAGGGCTAAAGTGGGGGTCAAATCTACTTGGCCTTAACGACAATCTACTTGTCCCAACACAAAAAAAAAAGTTTTAAAAGTGTAAAACTAGGGATGCACCAATACGAGTACCAATATTTTGCTTTCAGCACTCACGGAGTATCGGTGCTTCCGTTAGGATGGAGCAGGCTTCCCAGGCAATCAGGAAGCCGGGCAGCGGGTAATGAGATGCTACCCGGCTTCCTGACTGCCAGGGAAGCCGACTCCATGTTGTTTGGCCGGCTTGATTGTGAATGGCTGGGATGCAGGTTTCCCGTCCAATCATCATCGAGCCAGCTTGCTAGCCAATCAGGAAACCTGGCGGAGAGTAATGACCTGATTGGCCGGGAAGATTGCTCGATGCTGATTTGCGGCCAATCAGCAAGGAGCTGGCTTCCCGGCCAATCAACTGATCACTCTGACCAATGAGTGCTTGCAATTTGCGAGCAAAATTCAAAATGCATAGGGAAGGAATGCGCTGGACAGTACGGGGTAAGGACACCTGTACTGGCGAGGGTTAGGACTGTTTGCAGAAAGTTAAGTATAGCTGGCAGGTGGGGGGGGTAGAAGAGACCGGGCCAGATTTGATCGGGTAATTCCATTTTCCCGTATTACCTGGGAAAGTGAACTTACCCTTTAATGCACATTGTGTGTGTGAGAGAGTTCTGCTGCCCAGGTACCACAATATGGCACACAGTGAAATGGCAGCAGGACTCAACACACACACACAATTTCCTATGCGTGTGTTTATTTGTATGCAGATGGCAGGGGCAGCGGAGTTGGTTTTAATTTTTTTTTTTTTACTGTGTTTTTTTTTATATATTTTATTATTTTTTACTTTTTTATAACTTAAAAAAATGTTTTTTCATTTTTTATTATTTTTTCATTTTATTCCTATCACATATGGTGTTAAAATCCTCTATGTGATAGTTTGGAGGTGACGACAGGTTCTCTTTATGGAACCTGCCCTCCAACACAGAACTGATGTTCTGTGTAGTTCCTGACAGCCGAGACAGGTGGAGCGGTGATTACAGCGCCACGGTCTCAGTGATAGCACAGAGCAGACGAAGAAAGGAAGTTATTCGTCTGCTCTGCGGTGAGCTCCCGTGCCGTGGTGACTGGTCCACCAGAGGAGCGGGGGACGCCCGAAAACCACGGCGCGGGGGGGCAGACAGGATCGCTCCACAATATACATTTAGCTCTGCTTGTCCAGAGCAGGGCTGAATGTATTAAAAAACTACTCGCCCTGCGCCCGAAACTGCCTGTCCCGGGCGTCGGTCGATACGAATTCCACACCCCTGCCTCATTCTCTGGACCAAAGAGGAGAGGGACCTTCTGTCTTATCAGCACTTACTTAAAAAAACCTGCACCTCTGATTTTATGGAGGTGCATTAGTGTGTATGGAATGGGCAGCTTGCACATCTGCAAAGGAACCATCAATAATGAAAAATATATCCTGGTTTTAGAGCAGCATATGCTCCCATCCAGATGACATCTTTTTCAGGGAAGGCCTTGCATATTTCAGCAGGACAATTCTAAGCCACATACTGCATCTTTGACAACAGCATAGCTTCATAGTAGAAGAGTCCGGGTGCTTAACTGGCCAGATATTTACAGAGTGTTATTAAAAGAAGAGGGGATCATAAAGTGTCGAGATCCATTTGAGCATGTTAGCCCCCAAGCCTATGTGTCGCAGAACCGCCTGCATGAATCCCCAGTTGACCCGGTCAAAGGCTTTTTCGGCGTCCGTGGAGAGCAGGAGAAGAGGTCGTGGATTGGTTTTGGCCAGGTGTATGATATGTAGGACCCGAGTGGTGTTTTCCCGGGCCTCTCTAGATAGAATAAAACCCACCTGGTCCGGGTGGACGAGGGAGGGCATGAACGGGAGTAACCTGTTGGCAATAATTTTAGCAAATAGTTTACATTCAGGAGCGCAATCGGCCTGTAGTAACTGCACTGAGTCTGGTCCCTGTCTTCCTTTGGTATTAGTGTGATCGAAGTATGTCTCTGGGCAGGGGATAGTCTTGTGGTATAGAGTTATAGGCCGTAAGAAAATTGGTAGAGAGCTGGGGGAGAAATAATTTGTAGTACGCTACCGTGAGGTCATCTGGGCCTGGAGCTTTGCCCGCCCCTGTTGACCTCAGAGCTGACTCCAGCTCTGCCAAAGTAATAGCAGATTCATGTGCTGCACTGTCTGATTTCGGTATAGAGGGCATCTTAGATTTGGTAATGTACTCCCGTGCTTCAGAAGCAGCAGGTGACCTGGCCACCCCTGTCTCTGTTAGATGCAAATCATACAGGTCCTTATAGTATGATCTAAACTCCTCTGCCATGTCACTAGAGGACGACACCATGTTGCCAAATCGTGCCTTAATCTGAGAGATAAAGGATTTGGTCCTGTTACCTCTCGGGGCACGTGCGGAGAGTTTCCCGGGTTTGTTTGAAAATTCGTATAGTGTTCTCCTGCCCCCCAACAGACACCGCTTCACCTTAGAGAACAGCAAGTTATTTAGTTCCTCCCTAACGAGACGCAGTTCAACCTGAGTCGTGAGTGCCAGAGAACGTTTATGCACGGCTTCCAACGTATGTAGACGTCCAAATAAGTGGGCCACTTGTTTGGCTCCCTCCCGTTTCTTACGAGCTCCATGCTTCAATAGAATGCCCCTTATGACACATTTATACGCCTCCCATGCAATCAAGGGTGACGCAACTGAAGGGACATTAGTGGCAAATAAGGAGGATAGAGCAGATTCCACGTCAGATTTGATCAGAGGGTCCTTTAGAAGCGATTCGTTTAATCGCCACATGAAGCATGGGGCGGGAGCCGTTGTCAAGGATAGAGACATATGTAACGGTGCATGATCCGATAGTAGGATGTTGTCAATCGTGACCGAACATACCCGTGGGAGTTCTTTGTGTGCTATACAAAAGTAGTCTAATCTCGAGTAAGTTTGGTGGGCTTGTGAAAAATGTGTAGTCCCTATCGTGGGGATGAATGAACCGCCATGTGTACATCAGGTGTAGGAGGTGGAGCTCCGATTTTCAATTTTTTAAAATATGAAAAGGCCAGATGGGAGGTACCCCTGGATACGTCTAGCAAAGGGTCCAGTGCAAAATTAAAGTCCCCCCCAGCACCAGGATGCCATCTGCAAATTCTAAGAGGACCTGCACCAGCGTGCGAAGGAAGCCCAGTTGATCTGAGTTTGGAAAATAAACATTGGCTAAGGTCACTGGGACGCCACCTATTGTGCCCTTCAGGAGAATAAATCTGCCGTTTGCGTCAGTGTATTGATCAGTGTAAGTCCATGGGACCGACTTAGCCAGGAGAATACAAGCACCCTTAGATTTTGAGATGGGGAATGGGCAGTGATATACCACTGGATAGTCTCGATTGAGCAACTTGGGGATCTGATCACTCCGAAAATGAGGTTCCCGAAGAAACACGACTTGAGAGCCAGATTTCTCTAAATCTGTGAGCAGTCTAGATCTTTTTTTGGGGATGTTTAGACCCTGTACATTCAGGGAGGTCAACATCATAGCCACCATATTTCCCAACAGGGTACAGGCAGCGATTCAGGAGGGGGAGGAAAGGGGAATAGAAAAATGAGGCCAGCAGGTACGTGCTGAGAAAACTAGTGTGTTTGCGTGACTCTAGCCCAGGATGTGGCAACCATGAGCAGACTGGTTTACACCCAAGAGTGTATAAATCCTGACCAGACTAATGGTTCAGGTCAATAACAAATGTAGCAACCCGTTGCGTTATGCACGGAGTAGTCCTATGTGGGGGTGGTTAGACAATCCTATGTGTATACAAATATATCTATAATTGTCGGTACAGAACCGTGTGAGGAGATGCACAGCCCTCCCCCAGTAGCAGAACAGCACAGGACGCAGATCGGATCCCGACACCTCCCCGCTTCAAGGGGGAAGCTTACCCCTTTCCGACCATTGGTATTTGACATGACCCCGTGGGGGGGATCCATCGTCCCAGGAGCGGAGAGCCGACCCCGTCAAATCTGCGTCCCATACTGATCATATCACCAGGAGATAGATGCCTCTCCCCCATGTACAACAGTATATAACTTAAAACCAAGAAAAAGAAGAGAAAACCTAAAACATAACAACATAATAAACACCTTCAACTCAAGCATTAGGGCAGGTACGGCCCCAGTTAAAGACAAAATTAACCTGAGATACATTAATTAGAACCTGTAAACAGCCTTCGCCATCCGGGTGTCTGCGTATTGAGGACGGTGAGCGGTGAAAGTCTCTGAGGAGGCCATGTCCAAGAGCTGAGCCTGGCCCGGGCCTATCGGGGAGCACAGGCCACGGGGTGTTAGAACCCAAACAAAAGAATATGAATTTGGACAGAAAAATCTGTGGATCTCTAACGACTGTCGTCTATGCCTCATGGCTCATGGTAGCTGGCACCGAAGAGGAACGTAGTGGGCTTCTTCCTCTGGATGGGCGAACCTGTCGTTGGGCGCGAGGTGCCATGTCTGCCGGGCCCAAAGGGAAGTCTAACCAGTTCAGGAGATCTATCGGCGCCTCTTCCAGCCAGCGGAACAGAATGGGAAGCTGACCGGGCGAGTGTAGCGCAAAAGACTGTTCATGGTGTTGAATGATGAGGTGAAAAGGATGGCCCCAGCAGTATGATGCTCCTGCTGTGCGTAGAACATCCAGCAGTGGCTTCAGCATCCTGCGCATCCTCAATGTTTGGCGTGACAAGTCGGGCATCACTTGTATCTGGGCACCATCAAAAGCTAGCTGGCCCTTGGTCCAGGGCTTTCGCATAATCTCTTCCTTAACCGAAAAGAAGTGGACCCTGCACAACACATCCCTAGGCACAGTGGAGTCAGGGGCGGAACGATTGAACTCGATGGATACGATCCAGCTCAATAGGGTCCCCTGGCGGTTTGTCCAGGTACATAAGTATGGCAGTGACTGTTTAGCCCAGTTCAGGGCCTGAGGTTGCTCCGGGCACCCCCTTTAATCTGATATTGTTACTGCGGTTTTCGGTGTCATCTCGATTCAGATACAGGGAAGTCAGCCTTTGCTGGGTAGCTGCGTTTGCTGTTTCCAATGCGGACATTCTAGAAAGGAGATCATCTGTGACAGTTTCTACAGCAGCAACCTTGCCATCTAGTGCCACTACCTGCTGTTTTATTTCATGCACCTCTGTCCGCAGAGCCTGCACTATCTTGGCTGCCATCTCATCCAGATCAGCCTTGGTGGATAGCTGGGGGAGGAGGGAACGCCATGTGTGCTCATTGCCGGCCTCCTTGTCATGCTCAGTTGCTGAGCGGGTTGGACTCGGTGGGGTACCCCTGTGTGACATCCTGGGAGTCTGGATTGGAGAGCTCTCTCGATCCGACCGTGATGTGGCTGGGTCAGGGGCCCCGGGCGCAAGCTTAGGCATACTTTTGTTAGGAGTCTGACTACTAAACCATCTTTAGTATACAGGTTGTACCTCAATGAAACATCTGTACCCTCTAGAAACACAAAGCTTTTTAGCCATGCCTTTAGTTCACCAAGCACCCACTGTCGTTCCTGTGTTGCACATGGCACAGACATTATTCTAAAGAAGAAAACCTTGAAGGTTCTTCCCTTCAACTTGCATCTTAGTTTTCTGAACTGATTCCTAAGGATCCCAAATTTTCATATATTCTGTCTTTGGACCAAATGTTGCAGCCAATTTTGTAAATGGTTTAAATCTTTCATGTGTCACGTATAAATATAAATACATTTATACCATTTTCTAAAATGAGTTGTCTTTAAAATGAGTTTAAAAGTCTGCACTCAGAATACATTTATTGCACATTACCATTTCTGGACCGATTAGGAGTAATCGCAAGTCATCCTCTAAATAAAGAGCCAAACTATGCAATCCTGCTGCCATGGATGAACTGCTGAATAATTACATGCTGGAGGGTAGATAGGGGAGAGGGAAGCCACTAAAGAGCACATGGTGGTATAAGAAATAGCTAAATTACCAGAACTTTATTATAGAAGATCATTAAATGGTTTGTTGTCTCTCACTCTCCCTATCCAGCCACCTATGTATTTTTTCTGTGTATCAATATTTAAGTTTAAAGTTTTACAGTATGTTGGTAGTCTCTTAAAATTCCGAGTGTTTTAATGCTATTTTGTGACAACATTATTTTCTGTTGTTATTCATTATTGTAGGAGAGCAGAGTTCTTCGGACTGTACCCTTATTAGCAGCTTGCCTTTCTAAAGATAAATGCAAAGTACTAATTGGCCGACGTTTTGGTGAAGAAAGGTATGCATCACTTTACAATTTTTTTATATGAAACCATTATCTTTTTACTTAACATTTTTAATCATATTATTTAATGTTTAATAATGATTTTTTTTAGTGCATGTGGTGGAAGGGTATGTAATCTGTGTTTTTAGTATGTTTTGGTATTATGTCTCAATCTATAGTTTTCTTATGCAAATCTTTTTTTGGAAATGTGTTTCAGAGTTACTTACCTGGATATCCTGCAATTGAAAGCCCTTCCTGTTGCAGACTGACAGTGCTAAGCCACTGCCTTACAATTAGCAGTAGCCTTTTCAGTTTGCTGTGTGAGCGCCTTTATATTTTGTCTGTAGAGCTGCCTATTTGCAGGAGGGTCTGCAGGAAGCATGCTTCTCAACCTAACAATGACATTGCTGTTGCAGTGGCTTAGTGTTTTCAGCCTGAAACAGGCTATTGCCGGCCTGGATAAGAAATGTTGCAACACATTGACAAAAAGTGCCTACAGTGAGACACGATGCCAAACAAACTGAAAAATAGGTTTTTGGTTTACATACAATGTAAGGGAACAGTTACCGGTATGGATTAGAACTATTACTGAAATGGTATTATTTCAGCCATTAACTGAGTTTTTTTATGTTCTTCCATGAGATGGCTGGGTCAGAGTGTGTAATAGACAATATCAGCTGATCTCAGTAGTTTTAGCAAACATAATCTGGTGTAGGAGTGTCTCACAGTACACCCACCTTCATAGGCTATCCAAGTATATACATTTGTGCTCTCTGTCTGTAAAAGAAAAAAGGTAAATATTTAGATTGAATTACATTTACCTTATGTGGCTAGGTGGCCATATAAGGTAAATGATGTCCGCATAAGCATCCTGCCCCTTTGTTTACATGAAGCTGTGGGGTGGGGAATGTCCACCCTGTAGCTGATTGGGTGGAAGAGCCCGTAGCACTTCATTGTTCAGAGGAGCTTGGGTTCTGACCAGGTTCGGTCCAAAACCTGAGCCTACAACTAACAGGTTTGGAGATAAAAGAGGAGGCCAGGAAAAGAGAGAAACTGCAGAGTACACAACACAAAGGACAGGGACATAAAAAGTGTCAGCCCTCTCTGCACAGCAGTGGGAGTGTTGGTCTTTCTTGGTCAGAGAGATAGTGAGTCCCTGTTAAAGTTGTTTGGAACAAAATTAGCAATCCAAGAATTCCAGGCAGTGTTATACTTTTCTATAGTATCATTAGAAGTGCATTTTTTAAAATTCAGAACGGAACAGTTTTTTTCACCTGTACATTTTCAGTAAAGGGGAATTGGGAAATATTACACAAGGTAGCTCAGATGTTTTGAGAAAGCTTAGAAGGTGGTGGGTATCAGACTGGTCACCCAGCATTTATGTACCTTGCGGCAGTGACCTGTCCTCATAACAGGGCACAGCTCAAAGGAATCGATTACCAGGGATAAAATATGAACTTTTTTGCCCTCTTCTAGGCATGAATTGTCCTCATTATGGACATCACTTTAATGGGCAACTTGAACCAAGAGCTGGGGCCTACGACAGGTTGGGCAGCGCTACTGTCGTCCTTCACAGGTCTGAAGGGCTGCACACTACTCAACTTGTGTGGCCGTTTGTCCGTAGATCTTAACAGAAAAAACATTTGCTTGCAGGGCTCTCCCATCCATCTTATTTTCATTATTATGAGAGTAAGAAATGAGGATCAACAGAGCATTTTCTGAAACTCTGTATACAGAACTTTTCACCTCCAATCAGAGGGCATTTAGAATGGAGATAGAAAATACTTACCGTATATAGGTATATCTAGTCACTGGAAGTATTGTATAGAGTACAGTTTCCTTAAAGTTTTAGTCAGTTAGACATACAGTCTTCGTTAACTGTTCTCTCTCTATTGTTGCTGCAAAAGTAAAATATATTCCCCACAGTGAACACTGGGAGCAGGGCTGTTTTAAAAAAAAAACACTTTGTGCATTTATATATGTTTATATAAACTATTACCTGCATTAAGACTTTCAAGAGTTTTCACCTGCCACTGTTGATATGATTTGCTATGACAGGTTTCAAAATCCTGAGCTGCAGGATCACAGGCCAGCCTACATTTCAGTGCAGCAGTTGTGGATGAGAGGTCTGCTATTCTGCTGGAAGGGACTTCAACTCCAAGCATGCATCACTCCTCCACATTTTCCTTTCTATAGTACCTGCTTAACAACAAGCTAAGAAACTGACATGTAGCTGAAACTTTTTCTGCAAAAATGTGCACCCTCCTGGGACCACTGGAGGTTCCAAATAATATAGATTTCTGCTCCCTGCAGCTCCTGACAAAGCAGCTTGTTATTACCTATTCAGCAAACAGCACAACGTAGTGTAAAGCTGCTCAGTTATAAACTATTTTTACTGACAATTTGAAAGATTTTAAATGAAAAAAAGTATTTTCTGTGATATATCATTACACCACTGATTTTTGCATACAGTCAAAATGCCTATCTGGTATTTAAATTAAGTTAATGGATAGACCCCTTGCCCAATATAGGTTGAAGGTGTCCACCCTTCTAAAATTGTGTTAATATCATGCATGTTAGTTAATGGGCATCCACCCAAAATTGGCCCTAGTGCATGTGTGTTTGAATGGACATAGCCGGAACATTAGTATGTAAGCTCCTTTAGTTGCAATGGCTAATGTGAATGGGCAGTGTGCTAAGTAAAAGTCTGCTGCATTTGCTGGCACTGTTTAAATGAATAAAATAGAATAATAGTAGAGACAAGGTTCAAATTTGCCGCTACAAGTGGTTTGCAGCGAATCCTGCATGTTAACAGTTCACGGACCCAGTGAATGCAAGAATTAAACATAATTACTAGAGTGCACTGCCTCACCTTTAAACGCAGGTCAGCTGGCCAATAAGGGGGCTTTTGGAAAAGTCAGCCGCCTCACTATAAAAGGGTGGATTTCCCAGCAACCATATTGACAAAGTTTTATAGCTGTGATAGTTAAAACATAAGGAGTACTGCCAATGAGGACAATCGAGGTGGCTGCCTCAGGCTGCATTTACGGAGGCACAGTTAGGGCCGTCACTTAGGCGCCAGATTGTCTATACTGGACACCCAATCCTTAGTGCATGTTTAGCCCCTAGGCCACACAGCCTCAATGGTGCTGTGTGGCCTTGCACAGAGAGAGATTAGTGTAGGGTTTGTTGGCAGTGACTGGTAAAGTTGATGTAAACCCTTACTGAATATCATGTAGGTAGAAAAAAATTAAGGTAGTGATGAGGCACAGCGACATGACCCATGCCTCCTGTTTTTAGTAATAGCTTTATTTTTAAGTTGCCTTTGCAGGTAATTTGACTTTGAGAATTTAATAAATGGAATGTGTGCTTTAAATAATGACAACAGTGGAAGCTTATAGTTTTTAGGAGAGCATATGACAGTGATATAAAGGCAGGAGATTGTGGGACACAGGGGCAGGGCATTGTCTTTCAATAAAATAAAGTGCCAAAGCAGCGACCTTTATATCCATATCACCAGCTGTCATTTTCATGAAAGCTAGCAATTAAAATAAAAATAGGCTTGCAACGTGATATCATGTTAAAGCTTATATTATATTTTTGTGGATGGGTTTAGATCTACTTTAAAAAAAAAATTTGAGCTCTTTAAACTGAAGTGCTGGGATTTCTTATTTGCCCTGCCAGTGGGCACAGATCGGTGCACCCAAAAATCCTTTTAGGACCAATACTTGTCAGTGACACTGATTTGATAGTTGGCTTTTCAATTGTGAATGCCTTTGTTACATTTTCCATTAATTGAAGGAGGGGCGGGGTTTCCTCTTCTTTTTAATATATGTTATTTATTTTTGGCTTGGTGTGAGAAGAGTACATAAAGCAGTTGTTGCTGACCGTCTGTTGTTGCTGACAGACACACTGTGCACCCAAAATACCACGCAACCCCACCCACCATTTTTACAATAAGTAAAGATACTTATGGTGGATTTTCTAAGCCGTTTCCTAGGGAGCTATGCATGCTTGTAAGTGTTTTTATAAAATGTTTTCTAGCATGCGCACTCTTTAATTTTTTGTACATGTGTGTTCCTACACATTGCCTTTCTAAGATATAAATAAAAGTATTTTTCCATTCCGAAACTCTTTCGCTGCCAGAGCCATTTTTGCATAGTTTGCACACATGAAAAATGCAGATTTTAGACCTGAAGATTAGGTAAAGTCTCCCAGAATTCAAACCCAAATTTACAAAAATACACTAAAGTAAATTTTGGTGCACACAGAGTATATTACCCACTTTTTTGGTAAAATATACAGGATGAGGTTACATCGAATAAATAGATACCAAGCATGTCAAACCTTAAAAATTTCACGCACTCGTGAAACGGCAGCGGACATTGACACACAAAATTGTCCATCAGCAATGCTTTAAAAGTAGCCCTAGAATTATTGTTATTCCAAAATTTTGCGCTGGAGTTCCCTAAAATATCTCTATCCGGAAGACCGCTACTGTGAACCCCACACAATGTGGAAACAATATAAATATACAAAAACACAGTGCTTGCATGCAGAAATTGTAAAAAAACAAAGATATTATGCTACATGTGCTCTGCATTGTTAATGTGTGCGCATCAAACACAATAACAACAAAATTGCATATAGCCCACTAAGTGCTCCAGTCATCCACAAAAGTCCATTACAACCACAATAATATGAATGCTTGCCCTTCAAAGGATAGTGTTGCTGCATGGCTGCTGTCCTCTGATTGGTGTGTCGCATCCTCAACAGGGAGCGTCGGCTCTAACTAATCCAATTTTCTCTTGCTCTGCTCTCATCAACTTGTCACTTATAGTCCCCCAGTTTGGATATGCATGGCTTGACAATGCAGAAATTAAGACAATTCCATTAAGTTAAGATGGATATGTTATGGTAGATAAATTAAGATAGATAGATATTATACAGAGGGAGGAAGAGAGAGAACCAAAGCCAGAAATTGATTGCTCAAACAATTCTGCAGCTCCAGGTGTAGCCAGTTTCAGGAGTTCTGGTGGGATTAGTTTTGGAGGAGGAAAGGGGCACATCAGCAAGCATTTTTACTGACAAAATATTAAAGTATTTTTGGGCTACTACTCCAGCTGGTCAAGCCACCTGAAAAAGCATTTTTTAAACTGATATCAATTAAATGAAAATAGACTGCGGTGCTGCTATCTTTAAAAATACACTTCCAACGTACACTGTGACTGAGAAAGTCCCTAAAACCTAAAACCATGCTGGTTCCGAAATACAATATACAGCTTTAAAGTAGGGCTGCGGACATTAACGATTAATTCCTCGATTAATCGTTAATTTTTTTGATCGATTATATTTTATTTGCTCGTTACTCACCTCTCCGCCGGCTTCCGGGTCTTCCGGGATGTCCGTGACGTCACCGGACTCCTCCCCCCTTCCCCGAGTGGCTCCATAGGCTAACGAAGGGAAGGGGGGAGGAGTCCGGTGACTTAATTCTATAGTGCATTGCATGCTGTGCTGGTTCTCCTGCTGTCACGGATCTCTCCACCATTGAAGACGCCGCTCTCAGTCTCCAGCTCAACCCCTGGGTTTCCCCTGGCATCGTGGGTTTCCGTCTCACTCTGAAATCCAGAAACCGCAAGTAGCCTGGGTCGTCTGACCTTCAGTCCTGTTAAAAACGTTATCCTGATCGTTATAACTAGAGGTGGGGATTGCTTAGCGAACAGCACCACCTAGTGGGGACTCCTAATAGAGCAGCTTATTTTCATATGAGGTTTAATGTGGATTCTGGACTATGCTATAAATGCCTGGAGATAACCATTGATGATTATTGTCTATACCCTATACTGTGTAATTACTACTAATTTATAACTCCAATACTGATATTACTCACAATCTGTGTGGTGACTTCTGAACTGTGAGGTTACTACCTAGTGTTACTACCAAGTTTAACCAACTACATTGGCCTATACACATACAGCACAGCAATGAAGTAATAAAATGAACTAGGATCACACTAATCCAGCACGTTATTAATCTCACGTGCCCCACTCAAGCGGCGGCCATATTGAGTGGGGCACGTGAGATTAATAACGTGCTGAATTGGTGTGATCCTAGTTCATTTTATTACTTCTTTGCTGTGCTGTATGTGTATAGTTGGATCTGTATGTGCGTTATAATTAATCGAAACTAATCGATAAAAATTTTTTTTGATTAATCGAACAGGAAAATTTTAATCATTACCAGCCCTACTTTAAAGTGACATTAAAGGATACATTTTTTTAATTGACTCTGTCCTTGCTGTATAGTATTTTTGATAAGTTTTTCGGCTTGCCCTTCATGGCAGTTCCCATCTTGTCATGCTCTTTTTTGATACTAGTTTGCCTTGTAGCCTTGTAAATTGCCAGAATTTAGTATCAACCGCCCCCCAAAGGCCCCCCCCGCCGACTTTAATAGGGTTTAATGCTATATTCGGGCTTTGCGGATTTCAAGCAAGATTTTGTAAATTCCCCGCATATCGAACCCGGACTGATTTGCTTTTCCCTAAAGAAAAGCTTTTAGAATCTGCCAGTGGCTGACACATATAATTAAAATAAGAAAATAAGAAGTTTTAAAGATTTGTAATGCCAAATTGCGTTACTAAACAGGTTGCTTCTATAAATAATTAGAATTTTGGAGCTGAAAAACAATAGACCCAAGAGCAAGAGCTAATTATTAGCTGTTTAATTGCTAATTAACAATGTAGGGGTCACTTATTGCCCGAAGTCTTCTGCATGCCTGGAATATTGTGAAACTAATTTGAAATTAGTTACTGAGCATTACACAAACCATCTAACATGAATATTGTTTTCGACACTAGGGAAATCAAAGCAAGGTGTATAAAGTAGCCATTTAGTTATATTAAATATGTGCATACTGCTGAAGCAGTTTCCAAAAAAAAGTAGAATTGGATTTTAGAGACTTTTTAGGCATGTTTGATGTAACGAGTAAATTCTGCAATCCAGTGTAATCTGAAAGAACTATGTAGTAAGCGTTTTTTCTGACTGTTGTATGCGGCACCATCCGTGACTGTCACTGCAAGCACCACTATTTTCACTTGGACTGGAAGCGCTGTAAGGAGTGCAGGGGGACCTACTGTTTTCTGGAAATCACTCACCTCATAGTTCTCCTTTAACTCTCAC
>NW_017306547.1:1193708-1215651 GCF_000935625.1 Nanorana parkeri
CCGGCTTCCGGGATGTCCGTGACGTCACCGGACTCCTCCCCCCTTCCCCGAGTGGCTCCATAGGCTAACGAAGGGAAGGGGGGAGGAGTCCGGTGACTTAATTCTATAGTGCATTGCATGCTGTGCTGGTTCTCCTGCTGTCACGGATCTCTCCACCATTGAAGACGCCGCTCTCAGTCTCCAGCTCAACCCCTGGGTTTCCCCTGGCATCGTGGGTTTCCGTCTCACTCTGAAATCCAGAAACCGCAAGTAGCCTGGGTCGTCTGACCTTCAGTCCTGTTAAAAACGTTATCCTGATCGTTATAACTAGAGGTGGGGATTGCTTAGCGAACAGCACCACCTAGTGGGGACTCCTAATAGAGCAGCTTATTTTCATATGAGGTTTAATGTGGATTCTGGACTATGCTATAAATGCCTGGAGATAACCATTGATGATTATTGTCTATACCCTATACTGTGTAATTACTACTAATTTATAACTCCAATACTGATATTACTCACAATCTGTGTGGTGACTTCTGAACTGTGAGGTTACTACCTAGTGTTACTACCAAGTTTAACCAACTACATTGGCCTATACACATACAGCACAGCAATGAAGTAATAAAATGAACTAGGATCACACTAATCCAGCACGTTATTAATCTCACGTGCCCCACTCAAGCGGCGGCCATATTGAGTGGGGCACGTGAGATTAATAACGTGCTGAATTGGTGTGATCCTAGTTCATTTTATTACTTCTTTGCTGTGCTGTATGTGTATAGTTGGATCTGTATGTGCGTTATAATTAATCGAAACTAATCGATAAAAATTTTTTTTGATTAATCGAACAGGAAAATTTTAATCATTACCAGCCCTACTTTAAAGTGACATTAAAGGATACATTTTTTTAATTGACTCTGTCCTTGCGGTATAGTATTTTTGATAAGTTTTTCGGCTTGCCCTTCATGGCAGTTCCCATCTTGTCATGCTCTTTTTTGATACTAGTTTGCCTTGTAGCCTTGTAAATTGCCAGAATTTAGTATCAACCGCCCCCCAAAGGCCCCCCCCGCCGACTTTAATAGGGTTTAATGCTATATTCGGGCTTTGCGGATTTCAAGCAAGATTTTGTAAATTCCCCGCATATCGAACCCGGACTGATTTGCTTTTCCCTAAAGAAAAGCTTTTAGAATCTGCCAGTGGCTGACACATATAATTAAAATAAGAAAATAAGAAGTTTTAAAGATTTGTAATGCCAAATTGCGTTACTAAACAGGTTGCTTCTATAAATAATTAGAATTTTGGAGCTGAAAAACAATAGACCCAAGAGCAAGAGCTAATTATTAGCTGTTTAATTGCTAATTAACAATGTAGGGGTCACTTATTGCCCGAAGTCTTCTGCATGCCTGGAATATTGTGAAACTAATTTGAAATTAGTTACTGAGCATTACACAAACCATCTAACATGAATATTGTTTTCGACACTAGGGAAATCAAAGCAAGGTGTATAAAGTAGCCATTTAGTTATATTAAATATGTGCATACTGCTGAAGCAGTTTCCAAAAAAAAGTAGAATTGGATTTTAGAGACTTTTTAGGCATGTTTGATGTAACGAGTAAATTCTGCAATCCAGTGTAATCTGAAAGAACTATGTAGTAAGCGTTTTTTCTGACTGTTGTATGCGGCACCATCCGTGACTGTCACTGCAAGCACCACTATTTTCACTTGGACTGGAAGCGCTGTAAGGAGTGCAGGGGGACCTACTGTTTTCTGGAAATCACTCACCTCATAGTTCTCCTTTAACTCTCACGTAAGCCTCAACTAATTTGTATACAATTACATCCCAAATTGCCCCTGTTTGGTTACATCAATTGCAATATATATATATATATATATATATTATATTTATAGCCAAAGAAGCCATTGTTTTGCATGAGATATTGTACCCTAGTCAAAGTCTTTAAATGTACTGCCCTGGGAGTTTCATCTTTGGTGAGATGTGGGAAGCTTAACCTTTAGCAGATGCACTGGAATGGGCTATATCAACATATACAGAACAGAAATAGGTATGGTTTTGAAATATACTTTTCTAAATTCCTTGCAGTGTATATACCTGGTCTAGTGAGATTGCTTTCCATGAAAGCCAAAGCTGAACTTCAGGCTGAGTGTAGTTTAGTCATGAATTCATTAGAAATATAAAATGTACTAAAAAAGCAACCGGTATAGGTACCTTGATATGTCTAACCTTAGCTTTATGTGATCATCTGCACAGCAGCACATACACTGGATAAAGGAAGGTCAGTACCATGCGCTAGTTAGAGCTCTATTGATTTGTACAGTGCTGCTGCTTATTCAGTGTCAAGACTTGAGTGGGTTCTGGAGCTCACAGCATTTTTATCAGACCAGTAAAGCTGTACTCTAACTTATGCATACAATCTTGCTGATAGGTGTCAGGAGTGCCAATGGTTTGGCAGAAGAACAAGGTGGAACTCACTTACAGGAAATGGCCTGAAGCGTCCGAAGGCAGAGGTACAAAAGGGTTAATCCAAAGAGAAGTCAAGTCCAATCCGAGTTGAGGCAGGCAGCAAAGGTTCAGGGGCGAAAGGCAGTCCAAGGTCGGCAACAGGAGGTCCAGATAAAGGGGGTCAGGAAACAAAGCAAGGCACATGTACAGGGAGCTAGGAAATCACACCACAGGATGAGATAACTCAGCAACAAGCCAGAGCTCTGGCCAGGTTTTTATAGCCAGGGGGTGTAAGTCCGCCCCCCTGTCACCAAGGCAACTAGGAGGCTTCTCTCCACGAGAGCCAATGGCAGGCGAGAGGTGGTATAGGTGTGTACGGGAACCTCCCCCAGCTAGGTCCACACCTGAGGCGTAAACAGGTGCAGGCACACTATGCATGTGCTCCTGGGGATGCGCGCGCAGCCTGCGTACTGCACATGCGCACCTGTCGCACGACTCGCGCATGCGCACCTGCAACCCGGGCGCCAGTGGTTCTGCCAGGCTGGAGGGAGACCCGTGCCCGCTGACCCTGTGGGGAGGTGACACCCCTGGTTTCCTGACAATAGGGGATATCTGGGTAAGGTGTTGGCTGTTTTTTTTCCATGCTCACAAACTTGAATCTGTGGATGTTTGGTTCTATAACATTTCTGACCTGTGTGCTCCCATTCAAACTAATAAAAACTACATTATGGCTTTATTTTCGTTTTGATTAGGTAGAACATGAGGTTCACAGTTAGCAGTTCACAGTTTGTGGTAGATTTGTGGTAGATTTTTCCAAAGTGCAGTTACATTCATTACATGCTATCTGAAGTACACAAGAGTACATCACACAAATCTCACTTAAGTCTTATTCTTCTGTGTGGTGAAGGCGGCAGCTTCTGATTCAGTACTCGCTTACACTTTGCTAAATGGACTTTAGAAGCTGTGTGTATAATTTTGGATATATAGTAAAGAAACAAACAAATTGAGATTTTCATGGTATTTCGTGTCATATTAAACTGCAGAATCAACATTTGAAAGCTTTTACATACCAAAACATAAAATACATATAAATAGGCTAAAATACTCAAATCAATTCTAGCCTCGACCCATTGTTCTCCTTATAGAGATTTCAAACAGATTGTTGTTATAAATCAAGG
Organism: Nanorana parkeri; assembly: GCF_000935625.1. Taxonomy (NCBI): domain Eukaryota; kingdom Metazoa; phylum Chordata; class Amphibia; order Anura; family Dicroglossidae; genus Nanorana; species Nanorana parkeri. Next base: position 1,197,330 of record NW_017306547.1, read on the forward strand.
ACAATTATACCTATTCATATGCAGCGTGTTGTACTTATACCCAATTCCAAAAAAGTTGGGACGCTGTGTAAAATCTACATAAAAACAGAATGCAGTGATTGGCAAATCTCATAAACTCGTATTTTATTCACAATAGAAAATAGAAAACATATCAAATGTTTACACTAAGAAAATGTACCATTTTAAGAAACAAATAAGGTAATTTTGAAATTGATGGCAGCAACACGTCTCAAAAAGTTGGCACAGGACCATGTTTACCATGTCTTCATCCCCTCTTTTTTTAACAGGACTCTGTAAACATCTGGGAACAGGGAAAACTGGTTGCTAGAGTTTTGGCAGAGGAATGTTGTCCCATTCTTGCCTGATTTAGAATTCTAACTGCTCAGCAGTCCTGGGTGGTCTTTGTCGTATTTTTTGTTTCAAGATGCTCTAGATATTTTAAATTGGTGAAAGGTCTGGACAGCAGGCAAGCCAGTTAAGCACTCGGACTCTTCTACTATGAAGCTATGCTGTTGTCATTGATGCAGTATGCGGTTTAGCATTGTCCTGCTAAAATATGCAAGGCCTTCCCTGAAAAAGTTGTTGTCTGGGTGGGAGCATATGCTGCTCTAAAACCTGGATATATCTTTCAGCATTGATGGTGTTTTACCGTATGTGCAAGCTGCCCATTACATATGCACTAATGCACTCCCATACCATCAGAGATGCAGGCTTTTGAACTAAGTGCTGATAACAAAACGGAAGGTCCCTCTCCTCTTTAATCCAGAGGATGTGCCGTCCATGGTTGCTGAAAAAAAATTCAAATTTTGATTCGTCTGACCAACAGTTTTTTCCACTCAAACTGTCTATTTTAAATGAGTTTTGGCCCAGAGAAGATGGCGGTGGTTCTGGAATATGTTCAGATATGGCTTCTTATTTGCATGATAGAGCTTTAACTTGCACTTGTGGATAGCAAGCCGAACTGTGTTCATGGACAGGGATTTCGTCTTCGGTCTGAGGGCCCCAAGATCAACGGCATCCAATATTGCGATTCGGCCTTGTCCCGTATGCACACTGATTTCTCCACATTCTCTGAATCTTTTGATGGTATGTACTGTCGATGATGATATATTTAAAGTCTTGGCACTTTTACATTGAGGAACATTATTCTGAAATTTTTTATCAGTTTTTAGACGCAGCTTTTCACAGATTGGTGAACCTCTGCCCATCTTTACTTCTGAGACACTTTGGAGGGTATTTATCAAAACTGGAGCAGACAAAAACTGGAGCAGCTGACATGGCAACCAATCAGCATCTCTTTTCAGTTTGTTCAGTTAAGATTTGAAAATGAAAGAGAGAAGCTGATTGGTTGCCATGCACAGCTGCCTCCAGTTTTGATAAATTTCCCTCTCTGACTCTAAGCGGTCTATTCACAAAGGAGCTGAAGGATCCAGCCGTAGCTTCGGCTGATCCTTCGGCTCTCTTTGGCCGCCGGAGCTCTTCAGTTCAGTGGAACCATAGGGCTGCTGTATGGGCTATTCACTGTTGCCCGTACAGCAGCCGAAGGCGGCAGAGTGGCTCAGCCAAGCCGAAGGCATATGCTTCAGCATGGAGGCCGGCCTTTCGCCACACAAATGGCAGCTGGGCGGAGATAGCCGTGATGCCACGACTGGCTCCGGCCAGTTGTAATGACAGATCAGTGTCCCCAAATGACCTGGGGACTCCGAACTGTCATTAAACAATAACAACTGGGCTGAGCCGGCCGCGACGTCAAGGCCGGCTCCACCCAGTTGTTATTCATTGGCCAGGACCTTCTTAATGACTCTAGTAGGTGCCGGCCAATAGGAAACAGTTGGGCGGAGCTAGTGGTCACTGCTAGCTCCGCCCGATTGTTTTTTTAAAATTTATTTTTTGAAAGTCTTTATCAACTTTATCAATTTACATTTTACAATTTATTTTTTCACTTTTTAAAAACTATTTGTCATTCTGCTCGGTACCACGGAGGTATGTGAATAGGGGCGAACGGCAGCAAGTGAGTTGCCGGAGCTTTGGCTCAGCCGATCCAGATGTTGGATCGGCTGAGTCGAAGTCCTTCTGCACCTCGGCTCAGCCAAACATGCAGAGCATGTTTGGCTGACCAAAGGGCAGCCAATGTACGGCTGAAAGCAGCCGTACTGATCCGTTGTGAATAGCCGAACACTGTTTGGCTCACTTCACTACGGCTCAGTTATTCACTAGGCTTCCTTTAGGCAGCTTTGTAAAATAACCCCCTGAGATGCCCCTTTTTTACCCAAACTTGTTACTAACCTATTGCCAATTAACCTAATTAGTTGCAAAATTTCTTTCAGCTCTTCCTGGTTAGTACCACTTACTTTACTAGCTTTTTGTTGCCTTGTCCCAACTTTTTAGAGATGTGTTGCTGCCATCAATTTCAAAATTACTTTATTTTTTTTCTTAAAATTGTACATTTATTCAGTTTAAACGTTTGATGTGAGTTGCCGGAGCTTTGGCTCAGCCGATCCAGATGTTGGATCGGCTGAGTCGAAGTCCTTCTGCACTTCGGCTCAGCCAAACATGCAGAGCATGTTTGGCTGACCAAAGGGCAGCCAATGTACGGCTGAAAGCAGCCGTACTGATCCGTTGTGAATAGCCGAACACTGTTTGGCTCACTTCACTACGGCTCAGTTATTCACTAGGCTTCCTTTAGGCAGCTTTGTAAAATAACCCCCTGAGATGCCCCTTTTTTACCCAAACTTGTTACTAACCTATTGCCAATTAACCTTCCTTGTTAGTACCACTTACTTTACTAGCTTTTTGTTGCCTTGTCCCAACTTTTTAGAGATGTGTTGCTGCCATCAATTTCAAAATTACTTTATTTTTTTTCTTAAAATTGTACATTTATTCAGTTTAAACGTTTGATATGTTTTCTTTTATCTATTATGAATAAAATATGGGTTTATGAGATTTGTAAATCATTGCATTCTGTTTTCATGTAGATTGTATACAGCAGCTTTTTGGAATTGGGGTTGTACAAACAAGGAGATGGGCATGGCTTTGGTGGATTCTCAGTTGCTTTGCATATGTGGTTTTTATTTGAAGATTGTGTAAATTTAAATTGTATTATTAATATGTATGTATACATACATGTTAAGTGAAATAACTCTTTAATAATGTACCATGGTAATGGATATTGTGTCATTTTAGATCAATATTTTATCTCCTGAGAAAGTGTACATTGATCCAAGAAATGTGTAGTCAATAACAAAACCTTCCCCATCTTCTCTGTTATATGGGTACACCATGCTGCATATGCATTAGTATAATTGTACCTAATTAATAACAATAATCTGGGTGAAGTAGGTGGAGTACAATGGGTGGAGGCTAGGAGGGTGATTTGATTATTTTAGCCTATTTGTATTGTATATTTTGCTCTGCTAAAAACTTTTAAAAAAATATTTCTTGATTATATATGTAGCCAAGTGCAGGGATGCAGGTACGGAGCATAAGCTTGTAAGAAACTTGATCCCACATGAATTATATTTTTGTTCAAAATACTATTATTTTAGATACGTTTAGCAAAATTTCAGTTAATGTGATCATCTGCATCTGGCAAAGAGAAGGATCTTTATAGTGACAATTGTACAATGCATAGTCGCTATTCACACCAAGGCGTTTGGAATTTCCGCGCATTTTATGCGCACGTTTAAATGTGGAATTTTTAGTAGACGCACGGTTTTCTGCAGCTATACTACAGTGCGTTGCTGACAGAAAGCTGTGAAATCTGCCAAAAGATTGCGCATGTACTTTTTCATGCGTTGCGTGTTTTTGTGTGTGTGTACAAACGCACAGGTGTGAATGAGCTCCATAGAAATGCATTGCTTTTCATGTGTAAAAAGGCCTATATGTGAGTGGCATTGACTTACAGCCAGCAGTATGCAAAACACATTGCTAAAATCTCTTGGTCAAGCTTGTGGTCTAGTTTTTTTATTCAAGGAACACTGGAGTATGCCATTAACCCATTAACTTTGTATATTTGGTTAGTAATGGTGTGTACCATAAATAAAATGCAACGTTAAAAACAACCCTTTTTTGTTTCTACTTCTACTTTTTTTTGTTCTTACTCACCAAACCAGGCTCTTTTTTTTTCTTTAGTTTTTTACATTTTAATTAATGTAATAAAATCATGTAGCCCATTCTAAATTGCTAAAATTAATTGTCATGGGTTACAGTCAGGACCATATTAACAATATGCCAATATATAGACAGCAGCAAAGTACAACCGTTATAGTTTACATTTCTCTTAATATTTTTTTAACAATCATCTTTTCTTGACACGAGTGGCTAAATCCTACAGCAGAAGATGGAGAGGAACCAACAAAAAGCCGCCATCTCCTTTCTCTGTGGTCTCTTGAAAGTTGGACAGCACAATGGCAGTGTTGCATGTTTAGTGGTCATTCTTATTTTAATGCGACAATAACCATGTAGCGCACACACACACCTTTTTTTTTTTTCCACATAATGTCCCACCATGGGAAGGGCAGCACAAAAGTTGATGTGGATTACCATCTTTACCTAATGCAGTAATGTAACCTTCCAGTTTTTCCTGTTTGCAATTATGAATGCAAATTGGTGAATCCCAATCAGTCTGGGTTCACGCCTTTTGTGTTGCAGTGACATACACATTACCACAATGCACAATTACACACCATGAACACTTTGCGTTATGGGGCCTTTTTAGTTTGGCACCCCAAACACACTAATCCATACCTCAGATACAACTCTACACACTACCGTGCAACAATGTTGATTGCATTAAAGCAGGTCATTGTTTTCAGTGGGATGCCAAGGCACCACAATGGACCAATAAACACACCTTGACCAATTTAGCAGCCAGCTTTTTACAATTTTTCAATACCAGGCTTTTTTCAAGGCAAGAACATCCAAACAGATTACTTGTCCTGGCTACTTGACTCAGCTTGAGCATGAAAGTAATAGCCAAGGCTGCCACAAGAAAGTCTCCCAATTGGAGTCCCAAACAGTGTTCTAGTATCTTGAATTAATAGCAGTGTTTCAGCACCATCCACTTCTTAAACATCGTTGCCTTGAAACTTTCTGTTTGATTTGTTTCCAGTCTGCCAAGTACCATGCCCTTGGTTCTTTTTCTGCTAAGGCTGAGCATTATTTTCTATACTGTGTAAGAAGCAGAATAATTTTGCAGCTAATGTGTGAACATTTCACTGTATTTTTTTTAAAAATGATTGCAGGCAGACGCTAAACTGTGAAAGTACAGGCGGCATTATGGAACAACATATGTATGCCATTCCTCAGGCAGACTTTGCCAGGTTTAATAGTGTACCACTGAAAATGTCATTTTGTTTGTGTCTTAATAAGGCATTACAAGGTGAATGCTGCTGAGACACCATACTTTCCTTACTCATGCTGGTTAATTCATGTTTCCTTCAGCCCTGTTATATATTACAAAGCCATAAAAGTTTCAGATTCTACACAGTAGTAAAACAGCAATAGTTGTCTGTTTAATACTCTAATATTCCTCTATTCCAGACTGAGATTTATATGGCATGACTGTGTTTGTACTATATTGTACTTGAAGAACAGATAAAAGGCCATTTATCAAGGGAATAAGTTTAGTGTTGTAAAACGCTGGGCTGTGAGAAAACAGAAAATGTTAAACGGCAGGGATTATTTCCCAATTGGTGTTTTTGGGAACTAGGATGGAGACCAGCTTGTGTATGATGGCAATACAGTTATATATCTGGTGTTTGGGATTTCTGTACACAATGCTATATGGTCTAAACTTGTAAGTCATTTTATAACTTGTTTTGTAGCTACCCCACATAGGCACTTTTGAAATGTTTGAAGTAGCCACAGAATAACATCAGAAAAATGAGCCTCAGGCTCTCTTAAAAAAAGCAAAGCGTATAGGCACTAGACAGTACCAGAAAATGTGTAATGGCTGAAATAAATCATTTAAAGTGCAGTTTTGTGACTTAATTGCCTTTTCAATATCTAAGCCGCAAGCAGTACAGTGGCTTCAGCATTTAAAAATGCAATTTGTGTGTGTATTCCTGGTAGGCATAGAACACTACATCCAAAAAAAAGCAAAATAAGTCGATAGCACACTTAGCAGCTAATCTACACTGTATCAACAATTTAACTTAAAGAAGGTGTTCTTGTTGCTTACATTTGCATATATTTGGAAGCCACACATCAGCATGGGCTGGTTTGGGGCAAGGGCCAACTTCAAAAGTTTGCTCCCAAACTTTTTTTTAACAGAGCTCCTGACGTGGGACTAGCAATACTTAATTGTAGAGCAGGCATGGCTGGGAAAGAGCCCCTTCCTTCTAAAAGATGCAGGGACACACCAGAAGCCCGGATTCCCACAGTGGCAGCTGAAGACCTCCGGTGTATGTCTGCACTCAATTTAATAAGTAGAGTAAAAATTACACCCACTCGAATTATTACCGGCTGTGTGCTGTGAATGAGAAAAACCATACACTGTTGCTGGTGTCAATCATAGCTACAAAGCTTGTGATGCTGGTGGGGATGAGGGAAAGCAGATACTCTTGCATATAACTAAAATATTTTTTTTTTTCTGATGGCGATAAAGATAAACAAAAAATGCTATACTGCAGAGGTAAAGTGCTAATAATATACTGTATCTACACATATTCAAATCCTAAAGAAGTTCAACTTTACTACAGTGAGCAGCTATTAGGATTATTTGGACTGTATACTGCACATATTGTGAGGTTTACTTACAGTAGCTTAAATGACACATGGCGTTTGGAGCTTGGTAAAAATATGATTTCAAAAAGAGCCATTCATTTGTTTTGTGACAATTTTTAATTTTTTTAATTTTTTAAAATTTAAATGGTATTATGAGCTCTCTGTTATTGGGTGAATTTCAGGCAGCGACAGCCAATCAGAGTCTTGGCCTAAACAAAGATATTTCCCTTTGATAGAGACAACATGTCCTGCTGCTGTGGATATGCTTAAGTGGCCGCAGATGGAGGGACCTGGAGCTTCTGATAGATTTTTATTAGAAAATGTTCCTTATCAAGTTAGGTGTAGGACAGCAGAGGGGAAGAAGGTTAAATAGGTTGGTTTCGATAGACTTTAAAGCCTTGAGTTGACTTCAATAGTTGTAGATTATCCTATGCAGCCATAAGCAGATGGTTCTAAGGATACAGCTATCAGTATAAATCATGTGTTTACAGTGTTTAATGCATGATATATGTTTTATTGCTTTAATTAAAGAACTCCATGACAAATTTGTATTAACCCTTGTAGTGAAGCAACCCCTGCACTGCTTGTTTTTGTCTAGGTGCTAAAGAAAAGTTATACTTGCTGAAACTGCCAAGCCGACTCCCTGCTTCTCTGGTCACTGAAGCCTGTCTCCTCCTCCACTGCACAGAAGGAATGTTCCTTGATGTTCTCATGTCTATATACATGTATAGAACATGATGACACAAGGATTTTTAGACCTCTGCAGAGGAGGGAGATAGAGGCGTTAGGGACTGGTCTAAGCAGAAGCCGGCTCGAATGATCGGGTTAGTATAACTTTTTTATTTTTTTAGCACCTAGACACAAACGAGCAGTTAACCCTTGCAGTGCAGGTGTATCCTCTTTGCAAGGGATAATACAATTTTCCCCCAGAGTTCTTCTTTACTACTTTTGCATCCTTTACAGACTGCAAAGCTGGAATTCTCCTTTAATCATCTATAGTTCAAAGTTCCTGTTTTTTTCATTGAAATTTATTATGAAGCATTTCCGTATTCTTTTTTTCTTTTTACTTTTGTGTTTAGATACCCAGAGCTTGCAGCTGTCTGCAGGAATCCCAGTACTTTTATCCTGTATCCTGGAGCTGAAGCAGCTAATTTGGAAGAGCTGTCCCTAGCAGCAGATCAACAGCCACACTCGCTCATCATAATAGATGGCACATGGAGTCAGGCCAAAGATATATTCTACAAAAATTCCCTTTTCCGGCTGCCAAAGCAGGTAAATCAGAAATATTCTCCTATAAAATTAGTATGTTTGTGTTCCCAAGATGAAATATCCTTTTAAGTTTATTTATAGTGTAACCATATTCAAGATTCATAGACAGTAACAAGACAATGACAGACAGTACTGCCGTCTGCTTATACCTGTGTCTGACACTGTCATAACTCTGCACCTGCGGGTATGATTTTGGAAATATATTTTGCAATGTACTCAAAAATCAGGCTGTTAAGTAATAGCAGAAAGGGGCACTGACACTTGTCTAGTGCTGTAATTTTTAAATTATGTTTAACCTCTTGTGAACTATTCTCAGCAAAAGAGGAAGATCAAACACTCTTGTTGATCCTCCCAGACAATTGCTCACCAATACAATGATTTATGACATAATGATAGGTTGAATAGAGTCTTGCTGTGGGCATGAAATTTATATAGCAGAAACAAATTGGTAGTGTTCAGTTATTCATGCTCTTCTGGGGTCAGGGTGAGAAATGGCTGATGGATCTCTTTTGTCTTTCTTATATTTCTATCCATGTTTCTGTCATCTGCTCTGCTATGAGGACAAATGTAAATGGTCCTACCTTAGAACAGAATCACAAAATCACTGTTTTAGGTTGTGTTTTTCAGACAGTAGTAATCTATCAATAATGCAGCAGATATTATATACTTTGATGTACACAGCCATTCTCCCATAATGTCATTCAGTGTCCCTGGGGCTTTTTTTTCCATATCTTAAGGTGCCCATGAACATTATACATAGAGCTGCAACAGTTAATCGATTTAGTCGATTAAAATCGACGATTGGAAACGTTACCAACGTTTTCGATCGTCGATTCGTCGGCTATCAATTGATTTCCCTGTTCGGGGCTCTACACGCGGCCTGAAGCACACGTCACACGCTGCTCACGTACCGCTGCGCCCGCCGTGCTCACAGGACACCTCCCACCGCACGCTGCTCCAGATGGACTACAATCTCAATACAAACTAGTAGTCCATCACTGGAGACTTTTTTTTAAAAATCCGATTAATCGAACTTAATAATCGGCTAACTAATCGATTATGAAAATAATCGTTAGCTGCAGCTCTAATTATACATCACCATCACAACTTGACCATTTTTAGCTGTATTGAGTCACAGTCTAATATTTATACAACAGTTCTTGGTAGTTACAAGCAGCTGTTCTTAACCAGCTCCGGGCCAGCCGTAGTAAAAAAACGGCCGGCCGGAGCTCTCTAGATCTGAGCGGGCGTCTTTAGACGTCCGCTCAGACACGTGGAAATGACCGCGGAAATGGCCGCAATTTAAAAACAGACAGCGGTGCCTGTTAACATACAAGCGATCCCCCCGACATTGTCCCGCTGATCCCGGGCTCCGCTGTGCCCGGTGCGAGCCCGGGATCAGCATGGTGCCTGTGTCACAGGGGATCAGAGGGATCAGAGGGAGATCGTTACACGAGCTCCCTCCGGTCCCCTCTCCTCTGAAAGAATGCAGAAGTGTTGTATAATACATCACTTCCGCATTCTTGTGTCACTCTCCTGCTTCAGAAGCTGCAAAGAAGCTGATGGAGCAGATCTGTGCTTCATCAGCTTCTTTTGGGGGGTCCTAGGTGACATTAGGGGTCTTGGAGACCCCTGATGTCTCCATAAAGAGGACCTGTCACATATTTTGCTATCACATAGGGTGGTTTTATTAGCCCCCCTATGTGATAGCAATAAAGTTTAGTGGAAAAAAAATTAAAGTCCCCCCCAAAAATTTTTTAAGTTACACATAAAAAAGAATTTAAAAAAAAATTCAAAAAATTTAAAAGTCCCCACCCATACATACACGCATGCAAACATGCGTCGGGGGCGCATACGTGCAAAAAAGACGATTGCGCCCATTACGCAGCACATGTTACATATCGCCGCGAACGTCGGAGTGAGAGCAATAAGTCTAGGGCCATCAATCACTGATAACACTAAACTGATGAGTGGTAAAAGCTTTTAAAGCGTCCCCTATGGCCAATTTTGGGTATGGTAGTTTTCTGCGATGTCGCAGGTGCGCGCAATTTTAAAGCTTGACATGTTTGGTGTCTATTTAACCGACGTGACCCCGACTTTTATATTTTACCAAAAAACTGGGTAATAATAGGTGTTTCCTAACATAATGTAAAAAAATAACTTTTTTTTTTCAAAATTTTCAGTAATTTTTCCTAATTATAGTAAAAAATAAAACCCGTAGTGGTGATTAAATACCACCAAAATAAAGCTCTATCTGTCCCCAAAAAATGGTATAAAATTCATTTCAGTACAGCGTTGCATGACGGCATAAACGTCAGTCAAAGTATCGCAGCGCTGAATACTGAAAAATGGCCAGGCCAGGAAGGGGGTCTAAACACCTGGTCTTGAAGTGGTTAAAGGACAAAAGTGATAGGATAGGTTGGAAAACCTTGCCTGATCCCCATTGTTTCCACCAAGACTGTTTACTGATGGATGTGGCATATACAGTATAAAGGTAGTCTGTGCATTTTGGAAAAATTAATGAAATTCATTGTAAAGCACCCCATATATGATATAAATTATACCGTCATTTCATTTTCAGGGAGCCATAATCTTACAGTATTTCTTTGGTGACAGACATCTTCTAGCTGACTGCTTTTGGCAAGATCACCAATAAGGCAGATTTTAAAAAAAACAACCCTAATCTATTTTCTTCTTAGATCAGAAACTCTGTTACACCGAGTGCCTCATGTAATCTATACAGTGCCTCATGTCTCTCTAAAACATGCAGCGTCACATGCCTCTCTAATACTTGCAGTGCTTCATGCTTCTACTAAATGCAGTGCTTCATATTTTTCTATTTCATCTCTTTGTTACATGAAGTACCCGATACCTGTATTAATCATGGCGTGCATCATATCACTTTTACATGCAATTATATCTGTCTATTAAACACATTGTTCCATACCTCTGCGGCATAACTAACTCTGTATCCTCACACATTTATAAAAGACCTTGCTTTCATATGCCTTTCAGATGTACAAATTCATTGGCCATCTACAAAAAAATAAAAATAACCATAGGTTGCCTGTATAGAACTTGATAAGGAACAGCTGCCTATTGGCATCAAACAAGAAAAAAAAACCATTTACAGGGTTATTCACAAAAGGGTGAAGAGTTTGGAGAAGACGGGAGAAGTGAACAATCCAGGCCGAAATAGTTGTTTTGGAAAAATTCTCCAATTCAGCTCACTTTCCGGTTCAGCTATGTTGGCCTATATTGTTCACTTTTCCTGCCTTCTCCAAACTCTTCACCCTTTTGTGAATAACCCTGATAGTGTTGACTGTTTTTTTGTGATGCCATGCATGCAGCTGCCACTTAGCTACACAGCCCTCTACTTAAACACACGCCTGACACAGTACTGCTTAGCCTCTGCACCCAAGAAGATCTGTGTTAGGTGGCCTTATCTACTCTTGTATGGCCAGATTTTCATCTAAATCATCTTCATCACTAACTTGGGTTTCTATCATAGAACACTCTCCATATAAGCACAGCGACTTTACTTGTTTAACAGACCACTGTTACATGAATACATTAATATTGTTCAGGTATTTTATTTTGTACAATGTGAAGTCAATACTCTGAAGAATAAATAAGGTCCTTGCTGAAAAAAAAAGGAAAATAAAAACAAATAAGTATCTATTTTCCCCCAGTATTTTACCATTCACAGTTTCAGATTTTACTAAATTAGCTCAAAGTAAATGATTTAAATAAGGTGGACAATGCACTTTATGTTTAACAGTTTTGTGATTGATGTTGCCAGTTGATGAGAGCTTAGAGAACTCATTCTTTTTTTTTCTTTGCTGCTCACTTTTTCTGAACATCTACAGAGTGCAAATAGATATTTTGCAGTATGGGCTCATGTAGACAGGCATTCATGTGAAATGCCACCTTATGACTGTTTCATGTGTAATATACATGCTTTCTCAAAGGCCAGTCAAGTATCTTCTTTTGGAGTACATTGAAGAATTGAAGGTTTGAAACAAGTGAGCACTGAGACCCACACTGCATTCTGTAGTGACAACACTCTATGATCTCCTCTCTTAGCACTAGTCTCAGTCTTCCTCCAAAGTTACATTGGTGAGTGCCACATTACCATTCTGTTGCACCTCAATAGAACACGCTGGACTAAAAAAAACACAATGCAGCCTCTGAATTGCCATCTACACTACTCTATCTAAATAAATGGGAATCTGTTGACCTGCATTTGATGTGCGTTTTAAATGCAGGGATATACACCAGCCCTACTGTAGGTGACAGAATATGACTGTTTTCCATTAAGGAGATTTAAAGGGAACCTGTCATAAAAGGTATACTCCCACTTTGAAACCATTTTGAAAACCCTTTCTTTCACATTGAAAAGCTGTCTTTTCTGCAATGTAAGTCACTGACCTGGAGCAAACGTGCAGGTTGGGAGTTGACTTAAGCTGGCTTCACGCTTGTTCTAGGTGAGTCAGAAGGTAGTAACACACAGAGGTCAGAAGGTAGTAACACACAGAACGCAGAGGACAGAAGGTTGTAGCGCACAGACCAGAACCACTGCATGCAAACCAGGGCCAGCACCAATGCATGGCAGATCTCAGACTAGATCCAATATAGGACAGACATCAGACCAGAACCAATGCCGGATAGAAATCAGACCAGAACCAATGCCGGACAGAAATCAGACCAGAGCTGATGCAGGACAGACATCAGACCGGAACCAATGCACAGAAGACCTCAAACCAGAACCAATGCACTGCAAACCTCAGACCAGAACCAATGCAGGACAGACATCAGACCAGAACCAATGCACTGCAAACTGCAGACCAGAACCATCAGACCAGAACCATCAGACCAGAACCAATGCACAGAAGACCTCAAACCAGAACCAATGCACTGCAAACCTCAGACCAGAACCAATGCAGGACAGACCTAAGACCAGAACCAATGTAAGTAGTAAGAAATGCACAGAGTGGCAAATATGCAGCAGTAAATAACGCAGAGTTCAGTAGAAAGAAAAGTAGAGGTCAAAAGGAAGTAACGCACAGAGGTCAGAAGGAAGTAATACACAGAACGTAGAGGTCAGAAGGTAGTAACGCACAGAACACAGAGGTCAGGAAATAGTAACACACAGAACGTAGAGGTCAGAAGGAAGTAACACACAGAAATCAGAGGTCAGAAGGTTGTAGCGCACAGAATGCAGAGGTCAGAAGGTTGTAGCGCACAGAACGCAGAGGCCTGAAGGTTGTAGCGGACAGAAATCAGAGGTCAGAAGGAAATAACACACAGAATGTAGAGGTCAGAAGGAAGTAACACACAGAAAGTAGAGGTCAGAAGGAAGTAACACACAGAAAGTAGAGGTCAGAAAGAACTAACACACAGAAAGTAGAGGTCAGAAGGAAGTAACACATAGAACACAGAGGTCGGAAGGAACACACAGAACGCAGAGGTCAGAAAATGATAACACACAGAACACAGAGGTCAGAAGGAAGTAACGCACAGAATGCAGAGGTCAGAAGGAAGTAACGCACAGAATGCAGAGGTCAGAAGGAAGTAACGCACAGAATGCAGAGGTCAGAAGGAAGTAACGCACAGAATGCAGAGGTCAGAAGGAAGTAATGCACAGAACACAGAGGTCAGAAAGTAGTAACGAACAGAACGCAGAGGTCAGAAAGTAGTAACAAACAGAACGCAGAGGTCAGAAAGTAGTAACGTACAGAACGCAGAGGTCAGAAAGTAGTAACGTACAGAACGCAGAGGTCAGAAAGTAGTAACGGACAGAACGCAGAGGTCAGAAAGTAGTAACACACAGAATGCAGAGGTCAGAAGGTTGTAGCGCACAGAATGCAGAGGTCAGGAAATAGTAACACACAGAACGCAGGGGTCAGAAGGAAGTAACACACAGAATGTAGTGTAGTAATGCACGAAACGCAGAGGTCAGAAGGTAGTAACACACGGAACGCAGAGGTTAGAAGGTAGTATCGCACGAAATGCAGAGGTCAGAAGGTAGTAACACACGGAACGCAGCGGTCAGAAGGTTGCAGCACACAGAACGCAGAGGTCAGAAGGTAGGAACGCACAGAACGCAGAGGTCAGAAGGTAGGAACGCACAGAACGCAGAGGTCAGAAGGTAGTAACGCACAGAACGCAGAGGTCAGAAGGTAGTAGCGCACAGAACGCAGAGGTCAGAAGGTAGTAACGCACAGAACGCAGAGGTCAGAAGGTTGTAGCGCACATAATGCAGAGGTCAGAAGGTTGTAGCGCACAGAACGCAGAGGCCAGAAGGTTGTAGCGCACATAACGCAGAGGTCAGAAGGTTGTAGCGCACAGAACGCAGAGGTCAGAAGGTTGTAGCGCACAGAACGCAGAGGTCAGAAGGTTGTAGCGCACATAATGCAGAGGTCAGAAGGTTGTAGCGCACAGAACGCAGAGGCCAGAAGGTTGTAGCGCACATAACGCAGAGGTCAGAAGGTTGTAGCGCACAGAACGCAGAGGCCAGAAGGTTGTAGCTCACAGAACGCAGAGGTCAGAAGGTTGTAGCGCACAGAACGCAGAGGCCAGAAGGTTGTAGCGCACAGAACGCAGAGGTCAGAAAGAAGTCAAAGGAAATCAAGCCATAATTTATGGGAATCAGTAATGTTATTACAAAAAGGCCAAAATAGTTTTGCCAATTCACTAACAGATTGCATCTGATGTTGTCTGTGAAGTAAATGTTTAACCAATTCAGCCTTATTCACATGTGACATGTGCTTAATATCAAAGTGACAAGGTGCAAAAGAGGCATCATTTGTAGGTTTTTGCTCACCTTTTCTCCTTTGAAAAATTTTTAAAAAGCTGTAGAATAATGCATGCTGCTGTAAAGTTGAGGAAAGTCCCCTGCCGGGCCCCCCCTGGTATTCACACACACAAGCTCCCTCTGCCAAAGCTGTAAACATCAGTGACAGGTAGCTGTGTGCTAAAATCCTCTCACTGACCGGCAGCTCTGTCTGTACGCTGCATTCCTCAGTGAGCCGTCGGGCCGGGACTTCACACAGAGGACGAATGGAAGAAGGCATTGCAGGACAGTCAGTAACCCAAAGAGGGTGAAAGCCGCCACGGGCCCCGTCATGGCCGCGGGCCCTCGGGCCGCGCCTGAGTGCCCGAACTGTCAGTCCGCCCCTGTGAATAACACTCATCCCCATAATTCAAGCCCACCTGCAAACTGAACCCAGTATAGTGTATGTGTACACCGCGCACATACACAAAACTCCCCGTATATAGCAAAGTAAGAGATTATCTATGGCGTGGAAAATAATGTGTCCACATCAACATAACATTATGAAAAAATAAATGATTATAATAGAAACATCCTTCCATTCATGAATATTTATATTGTATTGGACTACAGTTCCTAATCCACCTTTGTATATTAAGATAAGTTTCAGCTGCAAAGCAATTCCCTGTGTTCCACCTCCGTGTAATCAATCTTTAAGCCACTCACCAGATTCTCCAGATTATACAAGCCATCTATTAACACCTCATCTGCTTCTTTTCTTCTTGGCGTTTTTAACTCTCCACCGAATCTCCAATAGTTAGCAGATTTTTCGACAATGTTACTACTTTATCCACCTCCTTCCCTCTCAGCGTTTTTTTTTTCTCCACAGAATTCCAAATAATTAGCTCATGAAACTATCAGTATATTTACATATCCCAGAAGATATATAAGAAACCAAAAACCGCACATAGCATAAAATATTTGGATACATTTTATTCACCACTATTCTAAAAACTTACATTAAAAACGACATAAATCAGCGCTGTACCAAAACGGAAATATCCGATGCATTTAGATCAACCCCTCAAACCTTTTAGAATAAAGTGCCACCATCAGTTGAATCTTACAAATCACCTGCAAGTATGCTAACGTGCCTGCTCGTCCCCGATGCGTTTCATCCATAGTACTTTTTCAAGCGTAGCATACATGCTGACAACACCTGCTCTTTATATCCTCTACGGGTGTAATAGTATATAATCGCCCCTAGATGTCATCACATCAGTCTTATATAAAACTCGGACATAATTTCACTCCAATATCCTGTATAACATAATGATAAAAAATTACAAACGATAAGTCCATTCCCATAAGAAAAATCATGCCTTCATTTTCATATCCCTTTGCTCCCATATAAAAGAAATGAAGTTATTCAATCGACATAATATGATTGCATACCATACACAACTCTATATTGAGTTTAGGGTCACCGGAGAACACAGTATATGTCCTCCCATGACCCTAAGGAGAACTATGGGCAGAAAAAGGTTGCCCCTTAGTTCTCCTTTAAGGAGATTTGCCTTTAGGTTCTGTAGACTCAACAGGAGCTGAGAGGATATCTTTCCAATGTGAGGGAAATCTTATAATCATGGCAACAAGTGTCCCCACTGGAAGATTTCCCCTGTATTCCTGTTCTGGTGACAACATTTTGTATTTGCTATCACTTTCTTTCCTGGTGACATTGGTGATCTGGTAATGGGGACACAAATGTCAATAAAAGCCTGGCAGTGGTTCTAATCCCTCACAAACCCCCCCTGGTTTTACTTTAAAGCAGAGCTCTAGGTAAACTGATTTGATTTACCCTTGCAGTGGTAAATCAATCACCTTGCAGGTTAACTGCTTGTTTTGCCTAGGGAATGATGAATGAGGTGATATACTTACCCTTTTTCTTACTCCCTCAGCAGCTGGTGCACTCATCCACTCTCCAGCGCTTTGGAATCTGGGAGGACCCTTGTCGTCCTACCATACAATGCAAGACTGCTGGTCCTGCATTGTATGGGAGTATGTTAGAGAGTTGCAACCAGGGTACTGGTTGTACAAAGAGGAAAAAGCTTGCGGGTGTGAGAAATAATGTGACGATGTCACCCTATTCATGATCTCCTAGGCAAAATTAAAAGTTACCCTAAAAGGATGGGAGCGTGCCCACATCCAAAAAATATATATATTTTTCTCCCTGATAGTTTAATTACAAAAGTTTAGAAATGTGTTTTCTGAATTTTTCAAATTCATTTTTTATTTCTACTGGCGATTTTTTTTGTGTGTGTGTGCTGAAAATAGCCTGTCAGCTTGGTGTCTTGAACATAAACTGAGGTTATTTACAGTCCCATTCACTTTGTTTCTTTGAGTTGCTGGATAGTGGCAAAAATTGATGTGCTTACTGCACTTTGTTTTCCTTTATTGCATTTCAAAATGAAATTGGTCTATGGTGTACCATCTCAAAACATTCTGAAGTCTTGATCATGCATTTTTCAGCACATTTCCATTAACAGCGCCTCTTTGCTGTAATAAGAAGAAAGTATGTTTAATATAAATGCACTCTTTTCTGGCTGGTTTTGGCTCCCTAGTGAATCGGAGCAAAGAATCTGCCCAGTAATGGATGCATTTTCCAACATATGGCTAAGGAGTATGTAAAACATTGCAAGAATGCACATTAGGAGAATGCTGTCATTTTTATGGTCTGCAATACATTAAGCTCAATGTGATAGAAATCTTTAATTGCAAGGAAAATAAATAACCTTTGCTGCTTTTAGATACTATAATATATTACCATATATTTGGAGTATTTGTAACAAAGTAAATGATTTATTCTTTCCATTAAATTTGAATTAAGATATATCTAAATGCAATTTTTTGGATAGAGTATGGAGTGGACAACAATCAGGATTTATTTCCTCATCTGTGTTCCATTGGGCAGATTTCCCTTCTCTTCATGTTCTGTAGACAGTATGGGACAGTCCAAAGTGAGGGAAATCCCCTTATGTCACCACAACAAGTGTTCCTGTGATAACCGAGAAGACGGATCTCTCCAACTGGGACACAGACCACAACATAACCTGGCAGAAGATCTAACTCTACCCTGCTTTATCAAAAACTAAAAGAAAATGTTTTGACTCTTGATACCTTTTAAAGAACGCCAGATTTATTCAAATTAACGCTTGCAGTGAGGCTACCCCTGCACTGCAAGGGTTAAGTGCTTGTTTTGGTCTAGGGGGTAAAAAAGTTCATCTTTAAACAAACATTCTTTGAACAAAAAAATCTTTGTTTATAATTGCATGAAATTCCTATCAGCGTAAATATTGAACTATTGACACGTACACTGTGTGCTGAAATGACAGAACAGAAATGATCAAGTGACCACAAAAAAACACAAAATCCCTGTACTAAAGATCTATGCGTATATTTCCGGTGACTCATGTTTTGAAACACTGCTGCTTCACGTTCTCCCAGCTGCTGCAGTGGATGTCTCACCTGCCTTCTGCCTGATTAGAATGCCCG
>NW_017306547.1:1215737-1217517 GCF_000935625.1 Nanorana parkeri
CCCCCCCCCCCCCGCCTCATGCATTAGTTTCTCTCACCGGCTGGTATGGCCTCCCAGTGATTTATGAACCGGAAACCTGCATTTTTTCACAGACCGAATAAGAAAGTGAGTATAGATGATCTTTTTTACAGGGCTGCTATTATTTAATAGAAACCCTTTGGTCACAGAGTCACTAAATCATGTCTGCAGTATCCACTTTGTGTAGAATTAGTAGCGTAACAGTCTCCTTCTTTCCCATAGCAGGGGGCCTGTCAGTATAGCAAGCGGGCAGGCATAGTGTGATGTCACAAACGGTGAGGTAGTATGTTCCCCGTCTGTGCGCTGCATTCCAAAGGCTATCCACTAGCTGCAGCTAATTCACAGCAGTGCTGGATGGGGATCGGGGGGCATTGCCGCAAACTATGAGATGCATGGATGCATCCTATATTTCTCATCAGGGGTCCTAGGGATACAAACGGACAGCATAGATTTGCTTCTGTGCTTGGCAGGGTCAGTTTGAAAAAAGAACCATGGGGGAACTGGCAGGATCAGCAGGTTAATAACACTAACTTATGAACTACAAACTAATCAAATTATATGTATTATACAAATAAGCCGAAATATTTAAAAAATCCTTATTTTTGGGTTAACATACACTTAAGGTAGAGTTCCGGTATGTGCTATTAGGCAGAGCTGATACTCCTAGATAAGTAATTTTGTTTATAGAATATGGATTTGTGATTATTTAACCCCAGAGAAAATGTGCACTGCTAATTGCCTTGTATTTTACTATAAAGGTCTATTATTCCAATCTAATCCTGCCATGATTTTGAGTTTTTAGCTTAGTTGGTGTATGCCTTGCTGTTTTCAGACACTGACTGACCAATTACTACTGAAAAACTTAAAGGAGAGTTATGGGGAGAGTGAATTATACTCATCCCCATAATTAGAGCCAACGTGTTACACTGAAGCTGTCATAGGTCGGCTCTATAGATCGACAACTGAGCCATTAAATACCACTGATCAATTAGTTCCAGATCTTCCCCCTGCAGAGATTGGTGACTGTCAGTCACCACTCCCCTCAGGGATTCCCTCTTCCCCTCTTCGTTTGTCCAGTGCTGACTGGAGGGATAGATGGGGGAGGGGGCAGGCAAAGCCAGCTGTCAATCAGGCAGTTGTTTGGATTCCAACAATATTGTTGAGATTTTTCAGCGCTGCACTGTCAGCATATAGCAGGCAATGGCCCGCTGTATGCTGAGTTTTGGGACACAGGAGGAAATAGTAAATGTCCTCTTGTGACCATAAAGAGAACGGCCAAAAAAGTTTGGCCCATAGTTCTCTGTTAAGATGACTAAAGTTTTATTTTGTTCTTCATGTGACTTTTTGACTCCTTTTTACAGCATTTCCTTTTTCTGCCTACTGTAACCTTTTGTACTAAATTCTCTTCATTCAACTGAAAAAGCTCAGCTCTGTCAAGATGGTTTTAAATCGGTGGAAGCAATGTTGCTGGGCACAAGTGGGCTGTATTTATCGCATTATGTACTTATATGTATTGTTAATTTTGTTTGCTGCCCAGCACAGCTGGACACTCAAGAGATAATTATATTTTTTAAGGACCTAGAATAGTATGTTTCCTTTTTTTCAATATCACTCTTTCTAATGTAACCCCTTCTTGTGCGCTCACACAGTATTCTTTTGTACATATTTTCGATCATTATTTATTCTCAAAACAAAGAAAAGAAAATTGTAAAAAAATATTTTGTCAGATAAATATGAATCAATGCGCATTAATAAATATATA
>NW_017306547.1:1218292-1227370 GCF_000935625.1 Nanorana parkeri
TATATACACATTGGCATAAAATGATTCATTAATCTAAAGTTATCTATAGCAATTTCTATTGTATATTAAAAACAGATAAATTATGTTATTATAAAGTGTATAGTGCTTCCTTGGCAGTTGTGTGTGCGGCAAAGCATCTTTCATGATACCTTTTGTGAGTATCCATTCACTTCTATTAATAGTGTTTAAGTAACAGTTCTTCACATGAGTATGGCACTCTGTGCCTTTCATTACATGTACCGAGTGATTCCCCGATTCATTTGAGGAGCAGCCTGTCATGTTGGAAAAGATACTACTCTGCGTTTAGAAGATTTTATACTGTCACTAACACCAAGTCAGTGGAACTTTTCTAGCAACTTACCTGTTGATCCTGTCAGTAAGTACAATGCTACTGTCCAAGGTGGCTACGTTGCTCCTTCACAGATTTAATAGAGGAGTGACTGTTACATTTTGGGTTTTGATACGCTGTAATGTTTTGTATTCCCATTAACAGCCAGCGGGTACTACTATCACATGCAGCTCTCGGGTGGATCTCTCGGCTCCTTTTTTTTGTGTTTTCCAGGGTCTATTAACCCCTTCGTGACGGGAGACGTACACTGTACGTCCAGCCACAAAGGGACCAAATGACTCGTCACGTACACTGTACGTGACGAGTTATTTGCTGCACTAGAAGGCTGCTAACCGCTGAGAATCAGCGGTTACCTTTCAGTAATGGATGTCTAACTATCTAGAGATCCATTACTGAAAGGGTTAACCTTTTTCAGACACCCGATACCTTAATATCGGGTGTCTGAGAGTCACAGCAAAGCGGACACACATGTCGGCTTTTGCCGGCATTCTGACAGCTCGTATAGATCGAGAGATATCTCTCTCAAGCTATACTGGCTTTTTTTTTTTTTATCTTTTGACTTTCAAGAATAGATACAAAATGTTATGTATTAGACACATAATGTATCTATTCTTGAAAGTAGAATGTTTAAGTTTTCTGAAACATTCACTGACAGCTGAATCCTGAACTGCTGCAGGATCAGTGTCACTAACTTATTATCGGCTGTTCTGAAGTTTGAAGCAGCCTGATAATAAAAAAAATGTATTAATTTATCAAGCAGTAATAGTGAGATTAATTCACAATGACTGCCTGATATAATTAAATAAATAAAATTTGTCAGTATAAAAAAAGTGAAAAGTGTAAATAAATTAAAAAAAATAGTGAAAAGTGTAAAAAAATTAAAAATAAGGGACAAATAAATGAATGTATGTATTGCATTTTTTTTTAGCTGTGCTGGTTTTGTTAAAAAAAAAATACTACAAATCAAAACTGGGAAAAACAGTTTTTTTTTACGTTTTTTCCTCTTTTTTTAATTTGTATTTGTCCTAAGTGAGGCGTTAGACACACATATGTGATATAAATATATAGCCCTATCTGTCCTCTAAAAAACAATATATAATATGTGTGGGTGCACTTTGTAAGAAAGTATATTACTGACGTGGAAGAATCACACAGCAAAAATGTCAAAAGTGTGTCAGTCATTTACGAACAGAAACCAAAAACAAGCTCAGTCATGAAGGGGTTAAAGCCTGTTTTATACATAGTTCAGAGACGTACACACATACCGTAGATTAATGTGTTAGAGCAATGATTCACACCCCTGCTCTTAGGATGGCTCCGTATGATATTTCAGTCAAAGAGAGCAAACCCGACAAGGCAGACAGCTTGTGCTTTTCTCTCTTTGGAAAACCCATTATGATCTCAGTTCTGCATTCTATATTAAATAATTATTTGTAAAACAAAGATAAAAAGTTTATTCTGATGTTTCATATTTTTTAATTAAAAATAAATACAATGATCCCAACCTTTTAAGATAATGGTATTGAAATGCCCTAGTTTTGCCTACCAATGCCACCAGTTTGACATGCCTGATCTAAGGCATACTGTATAATACCTACTCCTGTGCTATTCTCATAAGTTTTGGAATGTCTTCCCAAGCACTGTAATTACAATTGGTGATATCAGTACTGTACTGGTTGTTCATTTGAGGAACTTCTGAAGCTTTTCCTAAAACCCACAGTGCAGAGATCTCCATTTCCCTACTTTATTTACCTTTATTCAGGTATGTAGTAGAAATCGCCCTCCTTCACTGTGCCTACTACCTTCTGATTCCTGTAATGTCTCCGGCTGAAGATCTGTACTTCTCCCTCCTACTCTCCTGCTTCCCTATGAAGCTGGCATCTGTGAATCTGTGGCCCCTCCATCTGTACTGCTTCTCTTGATGATACTCTCTTCGTGTTCCACTGATGCCCATAAATCTTTTGCCCTGTCCCTTCTCCTGCTGCTTCTTGAAAAATTATCCCACCGGTGCTGCCTGTTAAAGGGGAACTATGTTTGCACCTCATCAGGTTGGGAGGGGAGATCTAACATGGGAAACATGTGGCTGCTCTCACACTAAGACACAGTGCAGAATGAGGCATAGGAAAAGATCAGCTATGGGGAGCCTATAGGTAGCCAATTCCTCACCCTCTGCATGACTTTTTTTATTCATTGCATCCACAGTATCGATACACTTTTAAGTGCCGTAAAGTAAAAACAAAAAATACCGCTGGCAAGAGGGAAACTTGAAAACAATTGTTAAAATACATCTGCATCCTGATGGGGTTGTCATTGTGAGTATTTTATACACAGCCCTCAGTGCCTGCAAGCTGCAAATAAGATAATACAAATTAATTCAGAAGAACTTCCCATTCAAGTTAATATGAAAAGGAATCCCTCAGCTTTAGTCAGAGTAGGTGGGTGGAAGAGACAGCTTATATAAAGTTTTCCAGTCAGTAAACCTCAAAGTTTGGGCATAGAAGGAGTTTACATTTTTGCCACCTATTTGCCTGCAGCATTTGGTTAAGCTTTGGAAATAATTTACATTATTTCATTGTTGCAATAAACATTTAACCTTCTGCAATTAGCATAGAGGATACTTTAAAATGAGCAGCTACTGGCCCTTTTTATTACTGATTTTGACATCAGGAGTTTGATTTTAGAAGCTTATAGATGATAAGGCACACCGTTTCACAGTGGCCTTGAAAAGTGTGATTGCATCCTAATGTTTTGGTACATTTTATCTGTTGTGCCTTATATATTTTATAGCCAATATGTTAGGTTAGAGAGAGGAATAAAATATTGTCAGTTCTGGTGGCAATACAAGCACTGAATGTTTTTTGACCGATTTTAACTGTGTTATAATTTTTTTGTGGTTAAAAGGACAATTACACTTTTAAAGGGCAAAAAAAAATGGTGTTAAAGAATTCTGTACCTTTTTTATTGTTTTACATTTGCGACAGTTTTTCTAAAACAATACAGACTAATGATTTTTAGGACAGTGGTGGTGCACCAGGGCCCAGTCGCAGCTTCACCGCTGGTAGTTTTGCCACTGACTCCAAGCTGTAGACGGACTACAAATCCCAGCAATACTTTATACAACAATGCAGAATACCACCAATGATATAGGACAACAAATCACAGCAATACATTATACAGCAATGCAGATGAATATGAAGCTACATACTCTGTTTTGCTCACCAAGGCTGTGCGGGCTCTAACCAGGGCTGTTCAGGCTCTCACCATGGCTGTGTGGGGTCTCATCAGTGCTTTACGAGGTCTCTGGAGGATGTGCAGGGTCTCAGGAGGATGTGGGTGGTCTCACCAGGGTTGTGTGGGGTCTCAGGAGGATGTGCTAGGTCTCACAAGGGCTGTGTGCTGTATGGGGTCTCACTAGGGCTGTGCTGGGTCTCAGGAGAATGTGGGCTGTGTGCGGTCTCACCAGGGCTGTGTGTGGGTCTTACCATGGCTGTAAGGTCTCCCCAGGGCTGCGTTCGGGCCTCACCAAGACTGTGCGGTCTCACTGTGGCTGTGTGGTCCGTGGGGTCTAACCATGGCTGTGCAGGCAGCAGAGTCTGACCATGGCTGTGCAGGCACCGGTGTCTAACCATGGCTGTGCAGGTGGCGGGAAGGAGGAGGAAGAGATGTGTGGCTGGACTGGCACTGTAAACAGTTGCGCAAGGTCCCCAGCAGGCTGCTGTGAGGTCCCCAGCCAGCGTGGGACCTTAGGGCAGCCGCTCAAATGAAAAAATATAAGGTGCAGGTAACGGCGCTTGGTATCATGGCTTTATCATGCATGAACTCATCACTCATGAAAATGCCCTATACTGGTATCGGTGCATGCCTAGTTTTAGTACAGGCAATTTTCAATATAGATTTTAATGATTAGATATGGTATCATCATGCCAACCCCTTCATAACCTGAGCTTTTTTTTATTTTCTGTTTGCACTTTTTACATTCTTCCATGACAGTAATATACTTTCTTTCTAAGTGCACTCACACATATTATATATTTTTTTTTAGAGGACATACGATGTGTGCCTAACGCCTCACTGAGGACAAAAAAAATATAACAGCATGAGGAAAAAACGTAAAGTAAACCCTTTTTCCAGTTCGATTATTATTTTTTAGAAAAATAGCAGAGATAAAAAAGAAAATAAATTCATTTATTTGTCCTTTATTTGGATAGACCTCGCATCCCTAGGATTTTAGAAAAATGTCTGTACATCTCAGCATAAAACTAAAAGCTAACATTTTTATCTATCTAAAAGCTAATAGTGGTCACCTGGCATACAATGTCACCAAGTGTCACACACTTAGTGAGAGCGACATACTTTGAACATCGCCGCCGTGAGGGGGTTAAATTTAAAAAAAAAACCCTTAGGGTAAGAAACAAATCTGCAGCTAAGATATATATATACTGAGTGGCAAGATTATTATGACCACGAGATGACTTCGCTGGGCCGCCTCGTGACCCCACGAGATGTTGAAAGGTGATGCGAGGAATCTGACACTGCACTGTTGCCCTTCTGTTGTCTAGTACCAGTCTTGCCACTCTCCGTTCTGCCCTAACATTGACTAGTCGCTGACGGCCACAATTCGCACGTTCAGACCCAGATTTTCGGCTGACAGTCCAGTCTTTAAACACTTTAACAACCGCTGCTCTTGAACGTTTAACGAATTCTGCTGTTTTGCTGATACTCGTTCCATGGCTCGCGCCAACAATCATCCCACATTCAAAGGCTGTTAAATCGCATTGTTTACCCGTATCTTCAGAAGAAAAATCACTTCTACTGTCGTGGTAAACAACCTGCTTCCCTATTTATAATGGTCTGGCCCTCTAGCAACTTCAGCGCCAAATTATAGCTAATTATAGCTAATTTGCCTACAAACGTCAGGTGGTCATAATAAACTGGCCACTCAGTGTATAGATATATATATATTACAATGTACGTGATCAGCCATTTGGGCACTTCGTGGCGGGGATGTACAGTGTACATCTCCCTTCACAAAGGGGTTAATGTCCTCAGAAAGGACAAGGGATTTGAAAAGATTGCCAATTTTTAAAAAATCGGTCATCCCTCTGCAAGCAAAATAAAGGTGCATAGATTTTTTACAGTGACTTCTTATTTGTCAGGATTTACCAGCCCAGCAAATTTCAGTTCCAAAACTGCCATCTGCTGCTTAATATAGCCTCCTGGAACCCCAGAAAGTTCTTACAGCAACTCTCCTTGGATCACCATCCATGCCAGATCTTTATGCCTATTGGTAAATCTTTTGGACACATTTTTACCGACAAATTTACAAGTGTCCAGAGGCAGGCACGTAACATACCCCACAATGTTTTTGGCTCTAATGAGCTCGTAGATGGTCTTTAGTTTCCACAAGTTGGACTTAACTCTAGGGCTGCAACTAACAATTATTTCCATAATCGATTTGTTGGCCTATTTATTTTTTCGATTAATCAAATAAAAAAAGTATTTACATTTTTATTTAATATTAATTAATTTAATTATTAATAGTAGCTATTTTATTTGTAATTGGTAACTATTATTAGTTAATTATTAAATCTTTTTATTTAATGGCCATATCATCACAGTAAGGAAAAAGTTACCAAGCAGACTTCTCTCCTGGATTCCTCTCACCAGATACGTTTTCTGGGGAATCTGATTGGCTGCACACTTGAATCTGCGTCCTGACGCGCGGATTTATGCATGTGAGCCGATTGGCTAGCGATGACATTTTTCATCTTGCCACGCTCAGCTATCGCCTAACTGAGCGCAGGAAAGAATATTGCTGGACACACTGCATGCAAAGTTCCATTCACTGCTGTTTTCTTTTGCTGTGCATGGCTCCATGTGGATCACATAGTGGAAGCCTTCCTGCGTTCTGGGGCGGGAGGGGGCATAGAGGTGCCATTCACTATTTTTTGTGATCCCACTGAACCGGAACGCGGGCATTGCTGTGCCACCCGTTCTGGTGCAAGCAATCACACTGCAGGTGGGGGATTGTGTCATGGGCTTCACAAGCTTTAGGGCCAGTGCACACCATCTCCAGTGCGTTCCAACACAGTAGCCGGAACGCATAGTGGAAGCCTCCTTGCGTTCTGGATCATGAGGGGGCATGCCAGTGCCATTAAAGTCAATGGCATCATGGACACACTCCCCACCCGCAGTGTGATTGCCCGCACCAGAACGGGTGGAACAGCAATGCCCGTGTTCCGGTCAGGTGCGATCACAAAAAATAGTGAATGGCACCACTACGCCCCCTCCTGCCGCAGAATGCAGGAAGGCTTCCACTATGTGATCCAGTGCGTACTGGCCACTCACCATACCGGAGCGCACTGGAAATAGTGTGAACTGGCCTTAAATGTGTTTGCTGCCTGAACGGGGCCCCGCAATATTTATGCCTGGGGCAGTTTGACTTTCACAAACTCCCACCAGTCAGGTCTGCCTGTTTCAGGGCCTGAGGAATTTGTAGTCAATACATCAACTGTGAATTTTGGAATTTGGCATCATATTCGGGCACACTTGATAAGAATGTAAGGCCATCTGTGCAAATGTTAGCATAGTGCAATGTTATGTAGCTGAACACAATTTGATCCAAAGCACACTAGCAATTCCATAAAGGAATGGCTTCAAAAAACAAAATGGAGAGTTATGGCGTGGCTTAGTCAAAGCCCTAATTTGAATCCAATTGAAATATTGCAGGGGAATTTGAAACTCACAGTTCATGCAAGGAAACACACAAACATCTTCAAACTGATGCAATTTTGCATGGAGGAATGGTCCAAAGATGATTGCAGTTATGTAAAACACCTACAAGAAATTATTCTAAAGGGGGCAATGCCAGCTTCTGAGGTCAAGGGTGTACTTACTTTAGTTTCCCAAAGTACACCGCTACATCTGTTGATCGTTTTGTTGAATAAATGCTTGAAATGAATGATTGAAAAGACAAACTTTTTGTATTTTTGTTCAAATATATTTTCTGAAGGCACTGTTTGAAGGAAGATCTAATATTTTCCTGTTCAAATATGTTTAAAAAAAAGGTCAACAATTTCCATGGGGAGTACTTCATTTTTTACACAACTGTATATATATTTACTAAACATGGACAGATAGTAATTTATTATGAAGGTAAGTTGTCTCGTGCCTGTGTATACCAGTCAGTTAATTTGGCGTTTCCTTAAGGGGAAGGTTTTATTAAACTGAACATATTTTTTGCCTTTATATAGGAGTGGGTGAATGGGCTAAGAATCTGGCACACTGCAACCACCTGTGTAAAAAGCCTTTTTATGTAAGCTGCTATTCTCTAAATCTTGGGCTGCTTTCTAAGTCTGGCCTGGTGGCATGTCAAGGACATTAACTAAGTTTAATTTTCACTGCCTCACAACTAAAGGTTATCAAACACTACCTTTGAGGGCTCATTCACTCCAGACACAGTGCATTCTGGCCGGAGCGCACTGGATCGCATTGCGGCCGGCTCACTGTTGTGGGGCGGGAGGGGACATGCTGGTCCATTGAAGTGGATGGCACCATAGCCACGCCCTCCGGCCGCAATGTGATCGTCCTGCACAGGAATGCAAGGCACATCAATGCCTGCGGTCTGGTCAGAAAAATGCTGCAAGCACTATTTTTTCTGACCGGACCAGAATGCAGACATTGATGTGCCACGCGTTTCCCTGTGGCCGATCGCATTGCGGCCGGACGGCGTGGCTACTGTGCCATTTACTTTAACACACCGCCACACCCCATCGTGCCCCACAACAAAGTGAACTGGCCGCAATTCGATCCAGTGCATGCCGGCCAGAATCTGGCCGGAACGCACTGTGTATGGTGTGAACGGGCCCTGATTGTTTACATTTTTCATAGCATGAAATAAAATCTGGTTTGTCACAGATTTTATTTCATGCTATGAAAGGGCAATGTTAACAGGTTTGAATAACGGCCTTATCTGAATCAGCTCATAGACAGCTGTAGGGAGTAAAAACATCCTTTTACACTGAAACACTAGATTGTTCATATACAAAAAAAAGTGTATTTTGTACGTGTTAACTGTCCCTCCAATTGTGCACCTTCCCACTTAATTAAAAATTGATTAAGCATTTTCTGATTTGTCGGTCTGGAGATAATATAAACACTAAGCCCATCTCTTTTAAAATAAATGTATACCCTATTATTGTGTCTTGTGTTTTTATGTAAATATACCCGAATGAACATTTTATATCACATATAAGAAATTGCAAATAGTAATTTGTGCCCTTTACAGAATACACAATATAAACAGTGCCCATACACATAAATTCATTTAGTCCACTCCCACGGTACTGATTGTTGTGCTCTCAATTTTTTCTTTTTTTTTTCTTTTCAGTGATAAAAAAAAAAGGCTTATGGCTCACTCACAAAATGTGCTGTTTGAATCTCCTCCAGGAGATATCGCTCACCCACCACCTCCTCCTGGTTATCCCACCTTCAGTCAATTAATGTGCATCTCTTATGGAACCAAAATCACCTTCTATTTACTGCATATATAAGAAGAAAAACTAGTATAATATAAAATACTTTCACCTTGCATCTGTACTCCCCTACACAAACAGCAGCGTGCAGACTTCCAGGTACAGTCATGACTTCCTCAAGAGAACCGCCATCATTATCCTCTATGCTCCCTTATATACTCCTCCAGTCTGCCTATACTTTTCCTTTTTCCTTGT
>NW_017306547.1:1227397-1262442 GCF_000935625.1 Nanorana parkeri
TCTATTTTGCTTTAAGATTTTTTTATTGTTTTTAACCTCTTTTCCTCTATTCTTACTGCCACTTATACCTCTCCCCTCGCAGCATCCAAAGCTGCCTGTGCACTCTCCCAAACCACAAACAGCAGCTGGCTGCCTGTCCAATATGGCAGCCGCAGGGTGCTGTGTCTTCTCAATCCTCTCCTATAGGAGGGTCGCTCTACATCAGCTCCAAGTTTAAATTGCAGATCTGTTTTAGAGGAGATCTGTGAATGCTCACCTGTCACCACACCCTCTCTGATAGCTAATCAGCACACCTTTCCTATAAAGCACTGCTGCTCAGTGAGCACAGTGCTCAGTTAATAGTGAGCTTCCCAGAGTTCAGACATGTGTTCCTGACTCCTCAGCATTCAGACCCTTGTTCCTGTATTCCTAACTCCTGATTCCTGCTTGTTTATCATTTCTGAACCGCAGCTGCCCGCACTGACTTTCGCTTGTATAACCGCATGAGAACCTCCTCCGCCTGCAGCGACCTTGGACTGTTATTTGACTACGAAAACTGGACTTCCCTTATCGGCTTGACGCTATCAAACTGTGTACCAAAAATCATGCTTATTTCTGAATTGTTAGCTTTCTGGGTTGATCCTGGTAATGTTGCCTAGTATTTTTTAATGTTGAAAAAAAATGCCTTCAAATCTAGAAAGCATTACATTTTTAATATTGTTTTGGACCATATTTTATGTTTAAATTTAGCACTTTTGTTTCCTTAATAAGCCGAACTGAGCTAAGATTGAATACTCTACCACCTACCATTCTCTTTTTGACCTTTCTGCTTCCTCTGCTGCCTCTGTATTTACCGAAAAATTTTCTATCTGGTCTTTTTTTTCTGTCCATTGGGCCTCTGATGGGTAAATGTTGGGTTTGTTTGGGTGGCTTTCCTGAAAAAAAATGTGGCCCCTCCCATAGTGCCCATCTTTCTTCTCTATGGTGCATCAGTGGCTCAAAGTGCGCTGGGTATATCGAAAACACTATTCATTCTCTGTACAGATAAGCGTACAGCTGCTAGGTGGAGGCTTAATTAGGTAGTTTAATTAGGCAGTTTTAGCACATCTAATATATTCTTTTTACCATTGGCTGTTAAAATTGTGTGATCTGAGAGCCAAATTAGAAATTCTGTAGGGAACAAATGGTCAAAAATTAGGATTTCTGTTTTAAATGGATTGTATAGTCTTTCCAATGCTACTAGATATAAATAATCTTTTCAATGTTAATAAAAACAGTACGGTAAAAAAGTTTGCATTGGTGGCTTGCAATAAAAAGGACCTGCTCACATGACTGCATTGCAGTTATGCACAGTACATGTGTTGATGCTTTGTGGTGACATTTATTTTGAATGGGATCCCTACACACTTCCCCCATACACTTGTGCTGCACAACACCACACCAGACAGCAATGTATTACTGTGCATTGCGTTGTGCTGCCCATTAAAAATGCAGTTGTGGTGCATTGGGCAGCCCATTAAAATGATCGGGCTGCCCTAATACAGCGCATATTTGTATGCAACTAAACACTCATACGTTAAATGCACCACAACGGAACACCTTGTCAATAGGCCCTGTAAGTACATGGGGACAGCCATATGTGCTCATTGCATATGTAGATTATAATTTTTGCCTTGCAATCCTACATGGCTGTCAACCAATTCCCTAAAAATAATCAATCCCCCATGTGGTTGATATGTTCTCTCAAGGCTTGGTTAGAAGGGACTGACTGTAGATCATGTTTGTACTTTGTAGTGCCTCATCAGAAATACATTTATGGTAAACACATGCAATAATAACCTTGAAAATAGCCCTGCTACCTATAATGTTTAAGTGCTCTCAGTGGTGTAACTGTTGCATGCTACAAAGGAAGCTGAACATTTCAGGTAAAGTCCGCATTCCTGACCTGCGTATTAGTTTTGAGTCAATGATTGAAACTAGAGTATTACTGACAACCAGGAAGCCTGCATTTTCAGAGTGAGGTTAGCAGTGAGATTACTTTGAATGATTGATTTTTCTGGAATATGATAAAACATCTTACCTTTCATAACAGAGTTAAGGGTAAGCTAGTACAAAAATGTACTCTGCTGTTTTTCCCACTCTGGTTTTACAGCTTGCATGGCAGAGCTTATCGCAGTAACAAACCTGTTTCCTCTTTAATGACTCCTTTGTTTTGCAGAGCCAGGCAGTGGAGACATCTTCAGGGCATTCTGGTGCTTAAAAAATTCTAATGTTGTGAAAAACAGTTTTTCAAAGCTGCTATTCTAATAATGGGATTTTTTTTTGTGTGACTTATCTACAATCATCACAGTTTAATTATGGTATAATAGTAAAAGAAGTCTTCGCTGCATAAGTGTCTAGGTAGCCATACACACTAAAATGTTGATAATCTGTTCATGGCATCTTAGTTTGTGATGGAGCTTTATTTGTGATAGAGTTTCAGTTGCCATAGAAATGTATTATCTCTACAGATACCTGTTTAGTTGGTCTGTGTCTCCCTGCCAGCTGACAGCGTGTGCTTGCCTGGTACCTTTCCGATTCTCTGTTAAACCCATAAGAGTCCTATAATTGAATCTTTATGAACCAAGCATATTTGAGGTAAACATCAGAGGTAAACCATTAAAATGAAGACTGGAGAATACAACCTTGAATGTTTATTAAAGGTACCCTGCAGTCAAAATTGAAAATGGTGTTGTTCAGCGCAAATAGCCTACCTGCATAGTTATTTGTTTTTAACATCCAACCATTGCTTTACTGCAATTGACCACTCCAGTTCACGATGTCTTTTATTTGGTGGTTTTGGATGCTGCTGCTCCCAATTATCGTTATATATATATAGTAAGCCTGATGTAGCGCTCACCCCCACAAGGGCCGCAGGACTATACGAGTCTTCTTTCCCACACCAGTGATGACTCAACCTTACCTGGACCCAAGTGACACCAACACATCGTTTTGAACATTTAAAATGGGCTTTATTAAAACTAGCAATAAGCCCTGGAAAATAGATAAGCTGGTTAACAGAATCGACAATAGTAAATACAGTGATGCAATACAACAGCTCAGCAAACAGTAAAGTAAACAGGATTGGTGTTCGTTCACTTTACCCGCCAGTGGAAGGCCTCGCCTAAAATGCACTCAACGAGTGGAGAACGAATCTGTTAGTTATTCAACACAGAAATACCGTTCAACAAGTTCCAAAGGAAATATGACTGACTATGACAAGCTATCTTGCTCCTGTAGGTCCTAGCTAAACACTGGCCAGTGGGAATTATAAACAAACAGAGTCTGCCGCCGTTGGGGCCCTTTAAATTCTGTGGTTGAATACTCAGCCTTTTGCAAAGCAAAATTTGTAATCCACAGGATGGAAAGGTGTATCTTCACAAAGTGTCACAGAGTAACAAACATTAACAGATGCAGTAATCTACTTTTAGATAGAGCTGCATTGGCAGTAAACAAGATCTAGCAAGAATAGGCAGGATCAATTTACACAAAGATGGCAAAATATCTCTCTCAATTTATATCCACTTTATATATCTTGCTTGCAGCAAATGGTAGTTTAATAACTGTCTCAACCAACTGGGTGGCGATGGATGCAACTCAGGCCTCAGAATCCCCCAATCTGGATGATGATGGCTGCAGAACAGAAATCCACCTCTAGATGTCACTGCACTGTTAGCACATCTTCAGATATCAGGCAAAAGGGTAGCATAGTACATTGAAACGCTGCCTCTCAATCCTGCACCTCCCTTTATAGGTCTCCACAAAAATCACAGACTCTGGGAGTGCACAAGAGACAAAATACAAGGGACACTTTGCCCTGTCTGGCTGCAGCATACCAGTCTGTGTCTCTCCCCCTCTGAATCTGAGCTGGGTGGTGGGCAGGACTAAACGGCCTGGCAGCCAATTACAGCTTTCCTGGGCTGCTAGCCAATCAAGTCCCTCCTTACATTTGTTGTTAGGGGTGGACTGTCTTCTCAGCTACAGCAGTAACCAATCCAAGAACAAGGCTGCAGTGGCAGCCAATAGAGTCTCTCATCTAGTCTCTGTGGGCTATCAGTCTAGCCAGAGAAGTGCAGTGTTTCAGAGAGCAATACTGTGCATATACTACAGGAGCAATACTCTGCCTGTGCTACACTGATGCAAAAAACATGCCAGCACTAAGCTGCTAATCTAAATTAAACCTGCTTTGAATTTGTGAATATGATTGATGATACAAAAGAGAGATGGGAAGTTGTACTGAGCAGCCTTAAGAAAGTATGCTCAAACATTTCTACTATTGAGCCTGTTAGATGTCCTATGCAAATCTGGATTTGGTGGTTTATACAGAACTCCATAAATTGAGCAATGTCTATTTTTTTTACGGTTTTAGAAAAACATAGGTGAGTGCAACTTTTGTTCTTCATCCCCTGCCTTCCAATTCTTCCTGGTCAGCCCTCTCTTCTCTCCTTCCCCTGCCATGGTCATAGTCTAGTCTCTCTTTTATGTCCCCTGGACTACTACCAGTGGCAAATCTGCCACTTTTATCTCCCCCCAAACCTAAGTGCAGGTTCATCTATGTTTCTGCCTTTTTTCATTGACCATGATCCTATTGGTCTGTGATCTGCTTCCTTTCCATATCCTTTTTACCTTTTGGCTACGTAGTCAGTTTACACACTCTGTCCCGGAATTAGGAGTTGACCAAATAATACATGTCTAGCTGAAATACTACCTGATTGGCCAGGAGGAGGTGGGATAGGCTTCTCTGAAGAGATACGTTTTTGGGGATAACCAAAAGGCAGACAGAGTAGGACATAGCTGGGCAGATTGGGTTAAGGAGTTCCAGAGTATGGGAGAGGCTCTGGAGAAATGCTGGAGGTGAGCATAGGAGGAGGTGAAGAGGTAGCTAGAGAGCAGAAATTGGGTGGCTTGGGGTGATATGAAGTTAGTAATGTAGCTGGAATTCTGGATGGCTTTGTATGTTGTTGGTGTTTTGAATTTTATATATTGGGCTATTGGAAGCCATGGAGGTGTTTGAAGAGAGGGGCAGCGGCCACTGAATTTTTGGTAAGTTGGCAGCTGCATTCATGGTAGACTAAAGTGGTTAAAGCTTG
Organism: Nanorana parkeri; assembly: GCF_000935625.1. Lineage (NCBI taxonomy): Eukaryota > Metazoa > Chordata > Amphibia > Anura > Dicroglossidae > Nanorana > Nanorana parkeri. Next base: position 1,232,506 of record NW_017306547.1, read on the forward strand.
TGTAAAGTTAGGCCAACAAGAAGGGAGTTGCAGTAGTCGAGGCAAGAGCTGACGAGAGTGAATTAGTAATTTTGTGGTGTCATTTGTTAAAAAGGGGCTGAATTTTTTAAATGTTACAAAATTGAAAGCGGCATGATTTGGACAGTGAGTGGATATAGGGCCTGAAGGAAAGAACCAGGTTTACACCTAGCACTCTGGCATGAGTGGAGAGACTAATCATTATGCTATTTATCTTGATGGAGAATAGAAGTGGTCCAAGGACAGAGCTTTGGAGGACCTCCATGGGAAGAGAGTGAGAGGAGGAGGTAGAGTTGTAGGTGACACTAAAGGCGCATTTGGAAAGGAGGAGAACCAGGAAAAAGCAAAGTCTTGGAGGCCAAGGGAGTGGAGTTTTTTGAGGAGGAATGGGTGCTCAACTGTATCTAAAGCATCAGAAAGGTCTAGGAGTAGGAGTATGGAGTTGTGGCCATTGTTTTCAGCAGTTGCTAAGTCATTAGTGAGTTTTACGAATGCAGTTTTAGGGGAGTGTTGTAGGTGAAAGTTAGACTGTAAGGGGTCAGAAAGTTTGTTTTCAGTGGAGTGGCAGCTCAGATGCTTGTAGACAAGGTGTTCAAGGAGTTTGGAGGTAAATGGGAGCAAGGAGATGGGTCAAAAGTAGTTCAAACCGGTGGGCTTTTTAAGTATGGGGCTGACCAGGTTATGTTTTGTGGATTGGGAGAGATTGAAGATGTGGGTTATACACCGTAAAATAGAGCAAGAGGGGATTGCAGTAGTTGTGAGGGAATGAGGTACAGGGGGAAGATGGTTAGGTGGGCTTCAGAAAAGAGCTTAGCATCCTCCCATTGTGTTAACAGGGTCAAAAGTGGAAAGTATTCATTGTGATGGTTGATCTGGTACACTAGCTGGAGGAGATATCTGGACAGTGGAGATCTCATCCCAAATTGCATCCATCTTCTTAAAATAATTGGCAATCTCCTGGGCAGTAAATGAGTTAATGTATGGAGGTAGTGGTGGACGAAGTAGAGAGTTAAAGGTTTATGTCTTATCCGTGTTTTAGAAAAAATAGTTTTAACTTTAAGTTTTACTTTAAGAAGATATTTCAGTGCCAAGCTTGTTCAAAGAATTTGTAACAATTACACCTCAGAACAAGATACATTTTAGGAAAATGTAATATATTCATGAGCCATTCATCAGGACCTAATCATTGCAACACATCCTATAATTGATTGCCAAAAATGAAAAGATATTTTAATGTGTTCGCTTATGTTTCACATTAATTAAACCATGTACATATTATTGTTTGTCGAAATACTAACATGAAATGTTTCACCTGACAGACAGAATCTGTAATTTTTTACAAACTTTTTAAAATTATTATCTGTTCTATTATCTGAACAAATAGCTGTTATACAGTAACAGCTCAGAGTCACGCTATCCTCTTGGTCTCTGTGCTTTCTGGTTGGTTGTCCTGGGAGAAGTATGCAGATCAGAAGTTAAGACTTGATGTGATACACTGATACAAACCACAAATCAGTGGCAACATACCAAATACGAAGACTGAAAATAAAAATTTGGGCTGTAAACTTATTGAGGCCAGTGATAGCCAGGCAGATAGTTATTTTAGATGGAGGCAAGATAGCAAAGGCATCCTTTCTCAGTAGAGGTGCCAGTTTAAGGGAATGTATGGTAATTTTCATATTTTCTTTATTATGGTAAGGGCTAAAAAAAATGTTTTTAATGTTGGGTAAATATAAAGTATTGCATGGTTTTATACAGTCTGCTATCCAACCAGCAGACAAAACCCAAGTCTCCTTCTCAAATAAAAACCCATATCACTCTCAGTCAATGCAGCAGTGACTCATCCCCCATCTCCATGCGTTCCAGTTCGTAGAGACTTGGGTCGCAACTCAGTTACCAAGGACAAATGTGGGTCCTGAGGTTACACAGGTTGAGAACCACTGATCTATCTATCTATCTATCTATCTATCTATCTATCTATCTATCTATCTATCTATCTATCTATCTATCTATCTATGTATGTGCTTATAATCAGGCAGATTGTCTGCTGTGCTGTCTCTTAGCTAATCCATAGTGCTTTTGGAATTCTGACAGGGTTATTCACAAAGGGTTAAGAGTTTGGAGAAGTGAACAATCTAGGGCAACATAACTGAACTATAAATTGAGCCGAATAGAGAATTTTTACAAATCTGCTATTTTGGCCTAGATTGTTCACTTCTCCTTCCTTCTCCAAACTCTTCACCCTTTTGTGAATAACCATCTAAATGTATATTTTTAAACAAATTGTGTATATATAGTTAAATAGAAAATCATATAAACATAAAAAAAAAAAAAATAGACCTAGTACCATTTCTATTTTTTTTTTACTATATGGAAATATAATCAGTAAACTATAAATATAAGCTGTAACATGTAAATGCAATTTAAAAAGTAGTTTTCGTTATATCTAAATGTGCGTTTTTCATTTTAAATAATACCTTTATAATCCATCCATGATGGTCCTTGTTTAGGCACTTTCTTTTATAGGGTGACAATGCTTTATCCCTGTCTTCCAATTGTGCTCCTGTGTTGTCAACCTGTCACACACTGTGATGGAAATTACAAGTGGTCTTTTTAACACACATTACACTGACATGGTCCACTAACACCATCAGAAAACCCACTATAGGAAATTCCATGCAAATATCGCTGGAGAGCATTGCAGGAAAACAAAGTGGCTGCATAGAGCCTGCAGGAAATCAACAGTACAGAGATGAAAGAAAGGATGGAAAAAAGTAGAAAACAAGTATGATATAAAAAAATGGTAATTGATTGTAATGAATAGTACTTAAGCAAACTGCATTATATTCAGTTCAGGGTTTACGGTACATCTACTTTGAGGGTACATTCACATTACTGCAGTTTTGCCTTCTTGAAGCGTCAGTCTGCATTGTAGTCCACATTTGAAAAAATCCAATACTTTTTACCCTTTAGAAACATCACAATCTATTCGCCTAATAGTACAACAAAGTAATGGAAAGTATTGTCTGGGTTTCCTACCCTTCCTTCTCCAGCTGAGCTGCAGTATGCCTTGCGTGCAGTATGTCTGACGCTGTTCAATACTCTTTGGTGCCTTCTTATGACCAAACCCATAAACATAATGATTCTGCAACTACTAGGAAACTTCTGACATATTCCTGTCTCACAGTAATTATGTAACATCAGTTTACTATTTAACCATTAGCTGGACCATTTAATCTCCACCCTTGCATCAGTTCAGGTCTACCAAGTGCTTTGTTGTTCCTTTACTCTGTGTATGACTCTGGCTGACTGATCTCCTGGTTCTTGACTCTGGCTGTTTCCGTTCATCCTGCTCTGTGTTCCCTGACCCGGTTTGGCTGACTACCCGATTTAGCATCTGACCTCTGGCTTGGCACTGATGACGTCCTAGACTTCCTCTATTGTTTTTTGCCATTTTTGTTTATTGTTATTTTCAATAAACTGCTTTTATTTTTAAACTGGCACTTTAAATTTCTGTCTGGTTTCTTGGTACCCTGAAAAGTATACATACATGTTGCCCAGCTTTACAGAATTTTCTCTGCTTAGTGGAGTTCTCTGAGTTTTAGAATCTATGAGATTGTTTGATGGTATGATATGGTTTGAGTTGTAGATGGGTTGCTAACTGCTTGTTTTCTTGCAAAAAAGTATATATTCTTTTCAGACTTTTTGTATCAGAATTATGGTTTAATGCAGACTCCTGAAGGAATCATATCTCAGAGTCTGACACTAAATCATTAATGAAATAGCTTTCATTTCTGGCACATATCCACATGTAACAGTCAAATATTTACTTTCTCCTCTAAATCTTAATATACATTGAAACTATGATATAACACTAAAGGCTTTTTGATAGCAGAGTCAGTATTATTATGTAATTTTCAAAATGGAGAGGAATAAGGAATTTTAAAATCACTCTGTGAGCAATAAGGTATTATTTATGTTTTTTTACGTTCCAGACATTGTTTCTTTTTAAGCATTTTTATTGCTTTGAGACTTGTATATTGTGCTGAGTACAACTACTGATGAATACTTAAAGCAGATTTCCAGTCTGTTGTCAACTGAATATTTATTTGGATTCTGGCAACTTTTGTATAATTGGTATCTGCTTTTTTCCAGATTTCTTTTCTATTTTTATTTACTGGCTTTATGGTTACATATCTTAACTCGCCGATTCCTTTTTAATAGATATATCTGTTCAATGAAATAATCAATAAACAGAGACCTAGAATTTCTGTTGGCCTTATTAGCACTTTGTGTGAGACAGCATGGCATTAAAATCATATTATAGAGCATAGTAAAATAATTTCAATTTATTAATAATTCCATCTTCTCTGTAATGTCCAGTTTGACTTTCAGTTGATCTTCAGCGCATAATGCCAAAATGTCCAGAGCAGCGTTCTTCTGAGAAAAAACATTTTGCACTAGAAAATGGAAGAAGTGAATAAATTAGTTATTTTACTAAGATATTATTTTCAAGGATTGCTTAAACTCCATTTTAAACTTTTAATAGTACATATGTCACTTAATGCCTGCTATTAACTTTATTAGACAATTTCTTCTGAGAACCTGTCTGACTCAGTTTCACTTCGTTTTGGGGTCAGCAAACTGTCACCCTAATTGAAGAGTGTTTGAGCATTCAGCAATCTACTAGTTATTTGTATTAACATGTTTTCAAATTGCAAGTGTCTAAATTAATGTTAAAGTGTTAGAGAGTATTTTTTCTAGACCCAGCAATGTTAATCAATTATAATCAGTGTCGCGACACTTGCTGAGTGCTAACCTTTTTACTGCTTACCTTCTCAATTCTCCCCTGATTTTGCATGTCCAAAATACACAGACCCAAACTACTTCCAGTTATGAACGAGCAGGTGACCTCCTCCCAGCATGTAGTGCTTGGGCCTGAGGGGCCAGTCTCTAGGCCGGAACACTGTTATGTAAGAGAAGTGAGATGAAATCCATGTGGGTATATAAGTGTGTAGGGGGGTGGTAAGTATTGGTGAGTAGGGAGAGGGTGGACTGGCATGGGACTTTGTCTCTAGAACTCTAACTTTTTTTCTCATTTTGGCTACAGTAGAACCTTGAACAGGTTTTTATTGTTTTCTTTGGTCTCTGTCCATGCTTTTTTTCATTTTGACCAGGTTAGAAAGAAAGGTAAATCTATTTTACTGTTGCTACTTAAAGGTGGGATTTCCCCTCACTTTTGGGAGATTTCTATTCACTTTCTGTGACATATAAGGCACAGGAAATGAGTTGAATTCTTCCCAGTGAGGGCACAAACATCAATAAAAACCTGACCAAGGTTCATTTAGGCTGGGTTCACACCTGGGCGTATTTCTTCTGCTCGTTTTTCAGCACGTTTTTCCATTCAGTGAAACACGCGTTTCACTGGCGGTATGATTTTCCCCCCCCCTTATTTTCTCTATTAAAAAAAAAAATTCGGCCATTCGCAGGGGATGGAACCCGGAAGTCGGCAGCCGCCGGAGGACACAGCGGGGATCGCGGACAAGGTAAGACCAGTACGCTGTATTCCCGAGTGTGGCTCGGAGTTACCGCTTTTTTAACCACGATCCACACTCGGGAGTACCAATGGAAATGTGCGGAAAAACGCCCCAAAGAAGCTCCTGTACTTCTTTGGGCGTAGGGCGTTTTTCAGCGCGTTCCTACGCGCTGAAATACGCCCAGGTGGGAACCATGCCCATAGGAAAGTATGGGATTTCACTTGCTGAACGTTTTACAGCGCCTTAAACACAAGCTTCTAGAACCACTGACTTTTTACAGATAATTACTTTCAAGTAGAGGTACAGACTTATTGTGTAAAGGTTAACTCTGCATTGTCCTTGCCTGCCTTACAAAACCTTGATCTTGACATATGTGACAGATTCTGACATGCATACATGTATACACAAGAAACAACATACATATATGCCAATTATGCTGCACATATGAGCTATCCTCACAGGTGTAATAATAATTTTTAGGTTTTTGGTCATTTTAGTTCAATTTTTGTGCCTAGGCACCCCAAATATTTCTTACTGGTTTCCATATTTTTAGAAGATACCTCCTCCCAGGTGTCTGCAAATAATGAGATTTACTGGAATTACTTTGTGGCATGCAATGGGGGAAGTGTTTATGTTGTGCCACTTTTTCACTTTCTGTAAAGTCAAAACTTGAATAGGACTGCAGGGGGTACATTGGAGGTTATTTGAAGATTTAACCACACTCTGCATGCACTGCATAGGGCCTGATAGCAACAGAGGAGTTTAGTGTGTGTAAAGCCTTATTAGAAGAGATCTTCATGGAAGAGCTCCAACCAGAAAGCCATTCTTCTGAGCTGGAAATAAAGCCAGATGACTTCAGATGAAACATAAGGACTGGAAAGGAGAAAAATGGCAACAGGTGCTCTGGACCTATTGGTCAACATTTGAAATGTGTATTTAGCAAAAGGCACTTCTCTGAAAGGCTGGAGAATAGTATATTAATGTATATCTGCAAACAACTGTAAAGTACGGTGGAGGATATCTGCAGTTTTGGGACTTTGTTTCCAAAAACTGAGTTGATGATTTTACCAAAATTTTGATGGCCCCTTTACTGTAGAGAAGTACAGGCAAATTCCTATTTAGATTCTTTTATTTTTTTCCAGTACCATGCACAATAAGATAAAAACTATCTGCAAGAAAAAACAGAACAGGAAATCCTGCAACACATAGTATGGCCCTTCACAAAGCCCTGATCTCAGTATCCTCAATCCATTATGGAATGTCTTGCAGAGACAAAAAGAAAGCTGTGTATACACGGTTCTGTTTTTTCCGTAAACCCTATAGACTGAATGAAAAAAAAAAATAGTACAGATTCCTCCATCAATACTCAGCCACTGTTTCCTTTGTTTTCTGACAGGGGCCACCTGCGTTGTCAACCTGTCACACACTCTGATGGAAATTATGAGTGGCCTGCTAACTAGCTGCTAGCTCGGTTTGGCCGAGAATTTTCCCACCTGCTCCTACGATAAGCTGATCAAGGGATGCCATGCGGAAGGGTGCTGACAGCGGCAAAAACACAGCAAATTTTGGGAGGTTCAGTAAGAGCCAGCTGAAATGTGAAGTGTGCATAACCTACTTAAGACAGCCATGGAACTGTGACATGTTCTCCAGGATGCTTGTAACTGACTAGCACATGCATGGAAGGTGTACCTAATAATAGAATTCTGTTTTTAAGGCAAAAGGTCGTTACACAGATTATTTGATTTATGTGTTTTTTTCTGTTGAATGCACATACTCAAATTTTTTTTATTCATAAACATATTGATTCTTTTTTTTAAAGAATTCCAACTCTACAGCATTTTTTCACAAGTTTTGACTTTTTCATTGTACTGAAGATATAATGATTTTTTAAGCTATTCATAACCTCGTTAATTTGTGTTTTGTATATCTGCCTGTGGTTCTGCTTTTAAACCTTAGCATGTAGTTTTCATTTGGATGTATTTAAATTTCAGAGTATTGAGGTTTGAGGTCTAGTAAAGCATTCAGACACACTGTCAGAATGCTACATGCTGAATTCTCCTGTTTATTACATTTGCCTCTGAACTGTATTAAATACAATCATAATAAAAATGTGAAATACTTTTTTTTTCAACTGTGGTGCCTTACATAGGCTATGAATAAGCACCAGATCCACATAAAAGTGCTTCTACCTCTCAGGTGATCAAGATTAATGAAAGTATTCTTGTATGCACCCTCAGTTCATTATATTTCACAGCCTGACTTTCCCGAATGACAAAACATTTGGAAAAGTTGTATAACAATTATTTAAGTGCACAAAAACAGCTCTGGAAATGATTGCAACTCGGCTACGGAACTGCTTTTTGTTCACATGGTAAAATGTATTGTTGTTTTGAAGCTTCTGTTGACGACCAACAAAACTTAAACCTGGCTTATGTTAAAGAGCTATGAATAACATTTACGGATATATTTCTTGAGCTTATGAAATTTGTGATGGAGCTGCAGTTCTAGAGAAGAAAGTTACACACAGCTAACTTTGTCTTAAGTAATCCTGTTGAGAGATACTTAAGTCAGCTTTTCCTCAGCCCCTTCCTGGCCTGAAATGACTGATAATATAAAGCAATTTGTTACACTTAACAACATAGTAAACATTCGTAAAATCTAAAATACATGGTGTTCTGCAAATATTAGGGTTTACTTATGTGAGGCAACCCATGTTTTCCTGCAGTGTTCTTATACACAGAGACAGGTGAGACTAGCAGAACTGGCAGACTCGCCATAGCATCATGTATTTCAGAAAGTAATATAGTTCAAGCCTGTACTTCATACAGCATTGCAACCAATGCAGCAATTTATCTTCTTTGATGACATTATTCTCTACCAGTGTTAGGGCCCGTTCACTTCTAAGCATAGCGTTAATCACACAATACCATGTAACCAGGGGTGTAACTAGAAATCCCAGTGCCCCATAGCAAAATTTTGTAAGGCCCCCCCCACAACGAAACCCCCCACCCTCACTGGCCCTGATATCCTGTTTTAGGGCCGGTTCACACCAGTGCGTGCAGCATTTTTTCATATGGCACTGGACCAGAATGCAGGGACTGATGTGGGCGATCGCACTGTGGACAGGCGGCATGGCTGTGGTGCCATTGACTTCAATGCAACATTACACCCCCTCCCGCCCCTGAACACAGGGAGCCGGCCGTAATACGCTCCAGTGCGTTCCAGCAGCAAATTGTGCTGGAACGCACCGGAGCTGGTGTGAACCAGCCCTTAGGGTGGCTCCTTTCCCTTGCAAAGTATGGGGCCACCCTTGTGTGTGCTAGTAAGCTGTGTGTGTCTCCACAAAGACACAGCAAGGCATGCCCTGCTCCATGCTATCCCCTCATACTTCCTTCCACTCCCCTCTTCCTTTCTCTGAGTTAGTAGATAGCTGCTGGAGACTGATCTGTCCCTTGTGATCATGCATGACGTTTAGGGAAGTGTAGCTCCGAGAGTCAAAACCATCTGTTTGGAATGAAGATAACTGTGTTTGGACAAAAATGTAAAGAAATACTTTGTTTAGCAATGTATATTTGTTTGATCTGGATTCATTATTAAAAATTGTTTGAGAGTTTAAAGGAGAACTATGGAGTTTGGGCTTTTCCCCATAGTTCTCCTTAGGGTAACGTATATACCGAGATGAGAGGCAGGGCCAGCTGTACCCGCCCCCTCCCGCGTCCGCACTTTTTCCACTTTCTGCATTTATCTTTTTAGATAATTAAAGTCATGGTTCTGGATCCAAGGTAAGACCAGGATGTGTGCTAGGCTGCGTGTACTTGTAGTTTAGGAAATAAAACTTTTTTAACGCTTTGATGCTCTTGGACTAGAGGCTTATTTTTCCTTTAACTTGTGTCTATGGTTAATTTGTGAGTGTTGGCAGTGATATGAAGTTGGAATTGCATTTGTAAAAAAAAAAGTTGCTGTTTTGCAGAGGAAGCTCGGTTTACCGACACGTCTGTGCTGTGAGAAGTGCAGTAATATAAATAACAGGCACCATTTGATCTCTTGTAAATCTTTATCTGTGAAGTGTAAACTGTATTCATGTTAATGCTATGTTTCAGCCAGGAAGGCAATTCCAATGTGCCATTTTAGAAAATAGTATTGCTTACAGCTAATCTCAGAGAAGATTATGGGTTCTGAAGATGTTCTGTGAACTGATCACTGCCTTCATTCCATATTCAGCTTTTTAGGTAATAAACTCCTTGTTGAATTTGGATCTTGAGAGCTTGGCTAATAGTTTTTATTCTTTCTTCCTTCTCTGTGCAGTTCTCATTAAGATGAAACCAAATGCATCTAAATCAGAAAATGCCATTCTTTATATGATATCGCCTGTTGTGCTGTGCCCCAGCGACTCACACATCTATAAATCCCTAGACTTTATGAAACTCTTATTTATCAGTATCTTTCTTTTTTTCCCCACTAAAGCTCTTTCACGCTGTGACAGATTTTGTTTTTGTTTGAAAATGTACCTTGTATTACTCTTCACTTTGTAGCAAACACAAATAATCAGGGATGAGGTTCCGGTTTGCCACAACCATGGGTTCCAGTTGAATTCTGCAGGAACAGGATTTGTAGACTTTGAGTTATGGCCAGCAGTTTACAATGGCCAATAAGGGGGCTTTTTTAAGCCAGCCCCTTCACTGTAAAAGGAGGGGGCACAGAGCAACCATAGTGTTATTTGGCAGCTGCTGCAGACAAAGCATAGGGAAAGCTGATTAACTGTATATATCAGGTCCAAAACTAAATTCACTCGGGGGCCACTGAACAAATTTTGTTTCTCCCATGGGGGCCACTTGCCACATTTCATACTTCAAAATAAAATGTAACTATATTCAGTACCAGTGTTAATGCCTCATATATTTATAATGTCACTATCTGTGTTTGTGATGGTTTCTTTGTATGCAGTATCAAGAGATTTTTGTGATGGTTTGTGTGTGTATTGTCAGGATTTCTGTGAGTGGTGTCAGTTTGTGTTAATGTTTCTGTCTGTGTCATATCAGTATGTATATGTGTGCAGTGCCCGTCTGTGTGTTTTTTTTTTCCTACGGGTTTTAATTTGAATCATAAAGGACCAACAGGATCACACATTTATTAAAGGTGCTTTTCACTCACCTCATAGTTCTAGCCGACCTGTGACAATGAGACTGTCACAGGTCGGCTCAGTAGATCGGGAGGTGAGCGAACACATACCAGGTTCTCTCATCTCTCGATCCTGTCACGGCTCTCTGCCGTGACAGGGGGAGGGCTGGATTCCCCTCTCCCCGCTCCGATCTGTCAGCGCTGACTGGCGGAACGGACGGGGGAGGGGGCGGGTACAGCTGGCTCTGCCTCTAGATAGGCAGAGCCAGCTGTCAGTCACGCAGCTGGGTGGATCCCGGCATAATTGTCGGGATCCGCTTCAGCTGCAACGTCTCAGTATACCGCGAGCAGCAGCTCGCGGTATACTGCGGCGTCTCAGTATACCGCGAGCTACAGCTCGCGGTATACTGAGCCTAGGGTGATGGGAGGACGCTAGTTTGTGTCATCCCGTTACCCTAAGGAGAACTATGGGGAAAAGCCTTAACCGCATATTTCTCCTTTAACACGTAGAAATATGCACACACACAGAAATACACACATCCCCAGGTTTTGTTAGTTTTTATGATATCTTTGGGTGAATGTGTCAGCAAATCTTGTTGAATAAAAGGATTCTGTTATTTAAATGCTGCATGTACAGGTGAAACTCGAATAATTAGAATATCGTGCAAAGTTCATTTATTTCACTAATGCAACTTAAAAGGTGAAACTAATATATGAGATAGACTCATTACATGCAAAGCAAGATAGTTCAAGCCGTGATTGGTCATAATTGTGATGATTATGGCTTACAGCTCATGAAAACCCCAAGAACCCCAAATCCACAACCTCAAAAAAGTAGATTATTACATGCAATCAATAAAACAAGGATTGTACATAGAACAATATCGGACCTCTGAAAAGTACAAGCATGCATATGTACTCAGTACTTGGTTTGGGCCCCTTTTGCAGCACTTACTGCAATTACTTTTGCATGATATTCTAATTATTCGAGTTTCACCTGTATGTTAACACATGTATGGTAACACACCGCAGCACTCTTAATGGGCCCCTAAATTTTAAGCTAGATGAAGAGCTATGGTAGGCTTTAATATTGCTTTGTGTCCCCCAGACCCATAATCTCAAGGTCACCTCTACAGCAATGCATATCATGGTGAATGTAGATTTTCTTTCTCTGACCTAAAAACTTTTTTTCTCGTTCCACCGCTGTACTACTGTTAAGTATTCACATATGTGCACATTTTAGCATACCATCTTCTAAATTACTCATTGAAAATCATCTACATAATAAGGGGAGCTCATTATCGTTTGATTTAAATTAGACTATCATGTTCACTTGCAGCAATGTAAATGATAGAAATTGATACATATATTTCAAATGCTGGGTAAAGAAATTTAGTGTTGAGTAGCTAAGGAGAGGTATTACATTCCCATGTCAGCCTTTTTTGCATATGATATACTGTATCTCTACCTCCGTTATCTCCACATTACTGATCTTATTCAGTAAAGCTGAAGGTTCACTTAGCATGTTCTACATTATTCAGTTAAACCGTGGAAAAGATAGTAATGCAATGCAAAATACAGAAACCCACTGCAACTGATCGTATTTGAGTTTACTGAAGTTAGATAGTGAAAGATGAGCTTACTTTTGAAGTGGTAACTTCAGGTGGCTTTTTGACCTTTTTTGAAAGTGTGCATGACTTAAATGAAAAAGAGTGCCAGTTGGACACGATAACTCTGCAAGGACTGGATTAGGTCTTCAGATGGCGGCACTTACCAAATTGTGAAACATTTATGAGCAATTTTGAGAACATTTAGGCCCCATGCACACAAAAATTAAAATACACGAGTCCGGCGCATTTGGAGCTATTTTTCAAATGCATCTGAAAGCATGCAATGCTTTGCTGTGGCAGAATGCACACCTACATGTTCAACAGCATCTAGGTACATTCAGTCTAGCTGCGTTTATGCAAGCAAGATTTTTTTGCATCCCCAGACCATTTATCCTGGTTTATGAGCTGAAACACAGCTTACCATGTGTAAAAACAGCTAAATCATGGAATATCTAACTGCATTTGGAAGAAAGAGTCGTCTGTACCATTGCATAGTAATGTAATCATATAATCATCCACATACTGCCAGTTTAAATAAAAAGAGGATTGTTTGTTCTTTTTTTTGGAGCAGTCTTTTCTTAGAGCATACACCATCTTTGTTAGGAAGATGGAAAGCTAATAGCAGTAGCTATTACAGAGCACATACAAAATCTTGTTTGGGGCCTTCCTGAGACTGTCCACTGGGGAGAAGAATACCATTTTAGTTTGTTCCCCGCTTACCTGCAATACTTATTTTTCCTTCACACTGCATTAGCGCTGTGCCTATTCTCCATGCTCGTTTATTACCTCTATGGCAAAAATATGGCATACTGTATACCATTCACAGCTGTGAATGGTCACAATAATGTGCGTTAATAATTGAATTATGGCGCAGTCTATGCCATCACCACCTAGGGGGAATGCACACTAATTTTTATGTAATGTATTCAGTTCTGGAGGTGCAAGGTAACACAGATGGAGTTGTAGGATGATATCACCACCCCAAGCCTGTATAAAAATGCCACGCTTCTGCAACTCCAAGGGACAAACCACTCTCTAGGAACTCAATAGGAAAGCAGAAGGTTGCACACTGATGATGCCAGATTCCATTGAACTTTATTAAACCTGGACATAGCACACTGCAGTCCTACATAGCACTGCCCCTCTCTAACATTCACCCAATATGGACTTGATCACAGAGATTATTATAATAATTTATATTTATATAGCGCAGCGCTAATATAAGGAAGACATTACAGTTACAATACAAATCAAGACAAAATGGTGCAGTCTTGGGGGCAAGTGATGCAAGAGGTGATAGCTATGTGGGGATGAATTGTTTGAGAAAGTGATAGTTCACTGGTTAGGTTGAGGCAGGATAGGCTTCCCTGAAGAGATGAGTCTTTAGGGATCACCTAAAGGCAGAGTAGGTGATAGCTGGACAGGAGATCCGTGAGAGAGGGGCAGTCCTAGGGCTGCAGTGTGCTATGTCCAGGTTTAATAAAGTACTTATGTTACTGAGTGAAAGTTTGTAGGTGGAGATGGGTAACACACACACACACACACACACACACACACACACACTGCTTTTGCAGAATTGCATCCTCGTTTATAATAAACCATCTCCCGCAGAGCTATTTGGGCTGCGTTTATATGGATGTTGCTTAGAGATGTAACATTATAATTATTTTTATCATTATGGATTATCTTTGGGATGTTACTGTTTTCACTGTTTCCCTTTTACAGCAATTATAAATAAAAGAGAAGTGGTTCTAACCACTTTTTCTGACCACACAGTAAATGAGAGCAAATCTCTCCTTTAGGAACACAATCGGCTATAAAAACATGACAGAAGTACTAATATTTTTTCATTGAAAAAAAAAATTTTGCCCGGAGTTTTAAAACTCGAAGATATTTTCCCAGTGTCTGCACATTTTCTCATACATTTCTTTCTTATTCCACGCTTCCGCTAGAGCGTAAAGGTTTTTTTTTTCTGTTCTAGAAACTTCTATTTATCAATTCCCTTAACTATAATCTTTTACTTTTGGTATAGTATAAATGGTGTGGAATTAATGCATTGTTCACTTGTCAGCTTGTTACCAACCTAATATACAGTGGCCTGTCAAGCAGGAAGTACTTAAAGTCACATTCTAAACCTTTGAAGTCAAATTAAAGTTCAGAGGTGCAGAAAATGCTGAATTCTACAAGTTAAAAGTTCTGGCAACAGCAGACACGGGCATAAAAGAACATGAAAAATCCTTTCTGCTGGGGAAAGAAAAAGCTATTATATTATTGTAGCTTTACGGCTTTGAAATATGGGACATCTTTCCCTTGGTCAAAGGGAGGCAATGTTGACGCTAGCTGGGAAATTAACCACCGCTGGCAGAAGAAAGTAAGATTCATCTGAGCAACTAAGCAATTTGAAAACATCTAGAGCACATTTTAGATTGAAGTAAAAATATCAACAAATGCAGTTACAAGGTTGACAGTGTGAAATTGCAAACAGTAAAAGAACTTTTATCTTCACAGAACCAAATGGTTTTCTGACATATGCCGAGGGAAATAGTATTTTATGTATCTGTGAACTATATATAAGTAGAGAGAAATAAAGGTCAATGCATTTCTATGTTTCCGTTTATTCTTTAATACTAAAAATTTTACTTATTTAATTAGTCCTGAAGTACATGGCCGGGCCAGGCTAAGTTATCTGTTGCATTTTTTCCAAAGTCTTAAGGAGCTCATGGCAACATGCCATCATAAAAAAAACTAGGAAAATCTTAAAATATGAGTAGAAAAGTACAACTGTGGTGGGGCAATGGTAGGGGTTTAGATTAATATATACTGTACATAATCCAGAGCTAGATAAAGAGCTGATATTAAGGCCAGCAATCCATTTTATCTCCTGTCTTTTTTTTCCACTTGACTGCATAGCCCCATCCTTTTATAATGTAGGAGTATAACATCAGCACTATTATTAATATTTTTATATTATACAGGATTTCAAGGATTCAAGACCAGAAGGTTAGGAGGGCCCTGCTCGTTAGAGGGAGGGGCAAGTAATATTAAAAGGTGGTAGCTGTGTGGGGATGAATTGATGGAGAAAGTAAAAGTTCAGTTATTAGGTAGGCAGAATAGGCTTTCATGAAAAGATGAGTTTTCAAGCATCTGTCTGCCTTTAGACAATCCCTGAAAGACAGCGGTAATCAAAATTGTAGTGTTGGGGGCCAGGCAAGTGTGCTACATGCAAATATGTTGATAAAGAACATACTAATAGTAGAAAAGAGCAGTGATCAAAATGAAAACCTCAGCAGTATGCTGCTGCTTCTATACTGTACAGTCAGAAGGCTTGGAGTGGAGAGAGAATGCAAATGTATTCCCAAAATCATACCTGCATGATGCGATACAAACGCTTCCAATTCCCCTCATCTCCATTACATAAAGGGGCATTGCTTTGCAGGTAAAAGAACTATGGCCAAACCTTTTTTTTGGCTTTAGTTCTGTTTTGGGTCACTGGTGTACATTTACTAATGTCCTCCTGTGACCCAAACTCAGCATCTATCGAGCTATTGCCCACTTTATGCTGGCAGCGCAGAGCCGCACTGCATTCAGGAAAGATCCCATCAATATTTTTGGGATCCACCCCGCTGCCTGATAGAGAACTGGCTCTGCCTCTCTAGCCAGCTGGGCCCGCCCCCTCCCTCGTCTATCCCTCCAATGAGCGCTGGAGGAGCAGAGAGAGGGGAGGGAGGAATCCCTGCAGGGAGCGGTGACTGATAGTCACTGCCCTCTGTACGGAGAAGACTGCACTGAACGATCAGCGGTTTGTGATTACCGTATTTTTCATTTTTATGAAAAAGACGCTACTTTTTCAAAAAAATGTTTATCTAAAAATAGAGGTGCGTCTTATATACGGGGGCCGCGGTTTTGAAACTGCTGAAAGTGCTGATACCACTGCAAACTAGCCTCACGAGTGAAACTTCGGATTGCAGAGACAAGATAACAGTTTTCCTCCAATCATAAATCTGTTGTACCGGACGTCAGCTGTTGCTGGTGAGAATGTGTAGAGTGCCCAGAGCGGTAATGTCAGAGCATTCTGTGACCATAAAAATGTCAGAAAGAAAAACAACCTGTAAAGCGGCTGGCTTACTCTGCAAAAATTTAAACTGCATGTATTCACTTATGCAAAAGAGCATGGAAATAGAGCTGCAGAGAGACAACTTGGACCTCCTTCCACTGAGTGTATGATCAGACAGTGGAGAGAACAGGAGGAGCAACTCCTTAAGATGCCCAAAAAGAAGAAGGCATGGGGGGGAAAGCCAGCAAAATGGCCAAACTTGGAGCAGAGGCTTAAGACTTTCTCAACAGAGGCTGAATAAAGTGATTGGCTCAGAGGTAAGTGTGATGCATAATATCATTTAAAAAAATTAACTTCTGAATTTTGGGAAAGAAAAGTTGGGGGCGTCTTATACATAGGGGCGTCTTATAGACGGAAAAATACGGTACTCAATTCTCAATATATAGTTCCAGCATGTGACACCTGCAGTGTCCCACGGCGGCTCAAGCTATTGGAAAGAGTACATTTTAAACTCCCAATACTTCTCCTTTTAATAGAAGATAGCTGAGAATGCTGATAACTTACTTTGAGTTCAGTTCACATGAAATTAAAAGAACACAAGATGTCTAGTAGGATCAACAGGCACTTGCAGAAAATGTACTTGGCTTTAACCCACATCTAAGGACTTGTAAGCTGAAATATATTATTCTTTTGTTCTTGGATTTAGAACTGTAAGTGGTGTCATCCACCTGGCTTTACTATGCATTAGGACTCAGAAGTGGATAGACAGAAATACAAGTCCTTTGGCAGGTACAACTGCTACCTTATACAGTATGTATTTCATCTGTGTATTTAACTGTTTGTCAGTTCTAAGGCTGGGTAAATATAGGGTTAGTTTTGTCCCTGTAGTTGGAAAACGTTAATTAGAGTTAACATCACAAACGTTTTAAGGATCACTAAATGTAAATTGAAAAACTTACTGAATGTTACACAGCTGCTAATAACTTTCACAACTATGTATGTAAATAAACCATTACTGCACAAATTATTTATAATCTGTTAAATTGATATTTATGTAACTTTCCTTGTAGCCTTTTACCCTGTTAAAGCTGTCATGTTGGTAAAACAGAGGCATTAAAATAAAAGCTGATGATTTTGTTTATGCTTGCAATTTATCAGCTTTTTGTTAAAAAAGAATATTTTTGTATGGTAAATCTATATGGAGATTATCCAATTTATTGGCTTAAGAAACAAAAAATAGAAATGATAAAAGTTACTTTATGGAGAGCTCATCTGCCCTCTGACATACACTATATTGCCAAAAGTATTGGGACGCCTGCTGTTACACGCAAATGAACTTTAATGGTATCCCAGTCTTAGTCTGTAGGGTTCAATATTGAGTTGGCCCACCCTTTGCAACTATAACAGCTTCAACTCTTCTGGGAAGGCTGTCCACAAGGTTTAGGAGTGTGTCTATGGGAATGTTTGACCATTCTTCCAGAAGAGCATTTGTGAGGTCAGGTACTGGTGTTGGATGAGAAGGCCTGGCTCGCAGTTTCCGCTCTAATTCATCCCAACGGTGTTCTATTGGGTTGAGGTCAGGAATCTGTGCAGGCTAGTCAGGTTTCTCCACCACAAACTTGCTCATCCATGTCTTTATGGACCCGGCATTGTGCACTGGTGCGCAGTCATGTTGTAACAGGAAGGGGCCATCCTTAAACTGTTGCCACAAAGTCGGGAGCAATAATTGTCCAAAATGTCTTGGTATGCTGATGCCTTATGAGTTCCCTTCACTGGAACTAAGGGGCCAAGCCCACCCCCTGAAAGACAACCCCACACCATAATCCCCCCTTCACCAAACTTTACACTTGGCACAATGCAGTCAGGCAAGTACCGTTCTGGCAACCACCAAACCCAGACACATCCATCGGATTGCCAGGCAGAGAAGCGTGATTCGTTACTCCAGAGAACAGGTCTCCACTTCTCTAGAGTCCAGTGGCGGCGTGCTTTACACCACTGCATCCGACGCTTTGCATTGCACTTGGTGGTGTACAGCTTGGATGCAGCTGCTCGGCCATGGAAACCCATTCCATGTAGCTCTCAACGCACTGTTGTTGTGCCAATCTTAAGGCCACACTAATTTTGGAGGTCTGTAGCTATTGACTCTGCAGACAGTTGGAGACTTCTGTGCGCTTCAGCGTGCGCTTCAGCATGCGCTGACCCCGCACTGTCATTTTACAGGGCGTACCACTTCGTGGCTGAGTTGCTGCTGTTCCCAGTTGCTTCCACTTTGTTATAATACCACTAACAGTTGACCGTGGAATATTTAGTAGCAAGGAAATTTCATGGAACACCTGAATCCAATGATTTGGAGAGTTGTCCCAATACTTTTGGCAATATAGTGTACATATGGACTGTAAGAATGTAGCATGTGACATATATGAGGAATTCA
This sequence comes from Nanorana parkeri, assembly GCF_000935625.1. NCBI lineage: Eukaryota > Metazoa > Chordata > Amphibia > Anura > Dicroglossidae > Nanorana > Nanorana parkeri. Next base: position 1,251,274 of record NW_017306547.1, read on the forward strand.
AGCTTGGTTATATTCAACACACAATCACTACAGTGTGTGGTAATCTGTCCATAAATGCAGGTCAGTGTATGATTGATACTTTCATCAGTAAGCAGTTGTCCAAATTGATTGCATTTAATGCTAAAGATTTTTTGTTGGCTCTCTGACAGACAAGTGCATTACCATTGGCACAATATACTGCTTTTTGCACACCAGGCAGTTGTTAAACAGCTGTTACTGTTGGCTCATGCATTACTGGAGAAACAATGATTCCTTGACCCTGAGGTCACTTGCTGCTCCAAAAAAGATAAGTTACAGTAGAATTCTCAGAGGGCATACTGGGTTCCATAATGTGTTTGCTATGTTGTGTGGTATTGTGATGAAACAGCTTGTATTTGGGAAGTGATATTCATGGTGTATTAGAAACAGATGGTCAGCAAAATCAAACTAAAGCTAATGGAATTTTTTTTTGCTTTATCTTTATATCTGATTGTATGTCATCCAAACTTGTTGCAAATAGTGTTTTTTTAATTCCTATCATACTTGCCAAAAAGAAGAAACATACACTATATACTGAATATTTTAATGACTTGAAGCTGACACTGCCAGTAATTTACATGAGATTCAAAACACTGTTTTATATGCTTCCTTTGAAGCTTAATGTAATGTGTCACTTATCAGTTTCCATACTTTATTTTCCATATTATGCTAGAAGGGGTCATACTGTATGTTGAATGTTTTTTAACTCGTAAATACATGGATAACTTTTCTTTGGGCAGTTTATCATGATTAGGTAAAGGAGTTTAGGACATGTTATTACACCATTTCTCTCAAAATCCGGGGCCGAAGCATGGAGGTTGTTTGATAATTCTTAAGAGGTACCTCACATCAGTATGGCCTCCTCAGCATTGGTCTTCCTATGGACCACACTACCACAGAAGGGACATACACATTAATTTTTCATCCTCTGGAAATCTTCTGCTTCTGCAAGATCAGGTGAGCCATGAGTCAGGCAATATGATGGACCCAAAGTCCCTTTTAACAATTGCATAGGGCAAATTGTCTCTCTAATCAATGACTTTAAAGTAACATACTAAACAGACTTGATAAGAACTACAAAATGTTTTTTATTCAAAACATATACCTGTGAATTGTTATGGTATGGTGAAACAGTATAGCATATGCTACTTTGTATCCTGATTATTTCCAAAGCTGGTTTTACAGAAGATGGCATTACAAGCTGAAATCACTGTGCACTCTAATAACCAACTGAAAGGCATGGCACATTTACTTAGAGGTGAACTGGAAACATGACTATTACAGACACCAAGGGTCTGCGTAAAGACGTATGAGGATTACATCAGCTAATTAATTTATCATAGTAAAGATTGATTCCTCCTCCCATGCCATATGATAGATGGCTGGCCCAACGTCATTCAATATAATGCTGACGTCTGGCTTTTATTGGCTGGTATTTAATGAGAAATTAGCATGGCACAGTAAAAAAAACTTTGCATGAAAGAGAGGCAATGTTGTGTTCTAGAGAAGATTGAGTTGCTGCCCAGCTAACAAAACACTTCCGTAGAATAAGATTAGGACAGAGATCTGAGTAGGTGCCGAACTGTCCCTGTTCAGGGACCTTAGCGGTTAGGCTTATGTTTTTATTGAACCATTCCTGAACAATTTGGGTTGCTATGGTTTGCTCCCTGTCATATTTATTAGGCTGTTATAACACCTAATTCTATTTTGCTCCATTCAGCAGAGTATAATTGTGACTGTCCACCTCAAAGGAGTTGTTGCTCACTTTCCTGAAGTACACGTTTATTCCACTCTTGAGAATGACAGGGTTAATAAAAAAACAAAACATACATGCTCACCTCCATGATGCATCATCCATGTGTCACTGCAGCTGTCCCATATGGAATCAAAGGCGAAGAGCGGAAGGATCACATGACCTTCATGATGCACCATTCGTGTGACACTGTAGCTGTCCCATGCCGAATCGAAGAACGAAAGTGGGAGGATCAGCAGTCTTCTTGCAGCAGAGAACAGTGGCTGCCAGTTACTGAACCCAGCTCTGCTTCTGCTGCAACCCTTCAGCTGTGTCCTGAAAGGAGGAGCCAGCTATTAAACAGGCAGCTGGGTCGATCACGATAATATTGTCATGATCCTTTCTGAATGTGGCGCGGCTCTGCCACTATCAGTTAAATCTGGGTCTCAGGAGTACATTGGTAAAAGTACTCCTGTGACCCAAAAAAGCCATAGTTCCAATCTTTATAGAAGAGTAATATTTCATATATTGGCACGTGCTGTATTCTGTGATCAAAGAACTTTCAGAGATGATGAATATCAGGCTGCAGCAATCACAAGGATTTTGCAATAAGTGTTAGAGCAAAGAAATGTAAATGTCAAAAATGGTTAAGAAAATAATTCATCTGGGTTTGTTGTTTACTAGTTTTAAAGATATTTTTTTATGTTGACTGTGGTTCATAAATTAATTTATTGCCAAGGTAAATAAACTCACACTGGTTTTCCATAAACTATTAGGAAGTAATTCTGAATAAACACCATGGAATAGAAGAAAAGCACAGAAAGCTATGTTTCAGCCTGAGTATAGGCACCTAGCCATCAATTAATCATAAACTTGTCAATAGTGGCAATCTGAAATTCATCTCAAAAAGTAAAGTTGTAATTTATTGTATTTTATGTTTGTCTCTTTGCCTTAGAATAATGTTTTCATAGCTGCCTATATTTTAACTCTGTATGAGTAAGCCATTATTCTCTCTTTCAGAAAACTGGCCCTAGCCCCTATGCTGAGAAATCATGTACTTTTATTCAGGGTAATGGTCCTTTGTAGGTATTCCCACTGGGTACTGCCCCATTTAGTTTCTTACACAGAAGACACCCTCAGCCACCAGTTCACTGTGATTTGCTAGCAATGGCCAATTCCCATCGCCATTTTGTATAATTAAAACAGGTATTCTGAATTATATTTTTAAACTATAAATTAATTTTGGTCAAAATCACATTGGCTATTTTCTGTTGTATTTTGTGCCTGGAGTTATGTTTTACAAATATATCACATATCAAGTCTTCCACTGATCCCAGACCAGAGGTTTGTTGGCCTCAAGAGATTCTACATTTCACCCATCTGAAATGTTGCTCTGGGAAAACAATGAACTTGCATTTAGTACCGGTCTTTTTCTTTTTTAAAACAGTATTATTAACAAGTTTGAGTTCTTTCTTGCTTTACCTAAAGTGAATCATCAGTGCTGTTACCGCGCTCGTGCCGATGAGGAGTGCACGCCTTTTTGGGTCTGGTTCGTAGTACTGTACATACATTAAAGGAAGTTGGCTCTTGTTAGACGTGCAGACGAGGGGTGCCCACCTCTTCTTCCGGGTCACTGTGAGGTTCTTACTGCTGTCTGTATCCTCATTAGAAAGATTTAATCTCACTTCCTCTCATTGAGACAACAGGAAGTGAGAGGGAATCTACCCATAGGAAGTGAAGTTCACTCCTGTAAGAGTGATCATGGGAAAAAGGTGTCTCCACTGAAGCTTTCTCACCAATCCTTGTTTCCACCACAACCCAAAATTTTCAAAATCCAATTGTCACAGGGACAGAAAGTGAGGTGAAATCTTCTGAACAGGGGCACACACAGCAAAACAAACTTTACAGGGGTTAACCTTTCCCTATGCTATCCAAAACCCCCCAAATTCTTTTGGGCTGGAGTTACACTTTGAAATGTACCTGTTTCAGCTTACATACAAATTCAACTTAAGAAAAACCTACAGAACCTATCTTGTTCAAAACCCGGGGACTGCCTGTACTTCAAATTTCTAACTAGGTATTGCTGTTCCACCTATCCCCCTTTTTCACTAACCTAGGAACCCCTGCTTGTCATACGGATCTTTTCCCAAGCATATGCACTGCAGGCTTCTTGCTGCCTCGTATATACAGAAAGTCTGATGACAAAAAAAGAAGCTATGAAAAAAAGTGACAGCCATTAATGAGATTTACACCAACCTTTGAGTGTACAAAAAGCAGACAGAGAGAGGAATTTGCACACTACAGGATTTAGGAAATACAGTTCCAGTGTACTAGAGAGTACTAGAGAGTTTAGTGTGTATTCTAGTGATATACTCACCTGATCCTCGGTCCCCACAGCCTTTTCTCCCCTGCGCTCCGCTAGTCTAAGGCCCCACAGCTGCATTAAACATGAGGATGCTGAGGGACATTCCACCACCTGAGCAGAAGGGAAGAGAATTGAGTGTTCACCACCACAGGACTGAGGATCAGGTGGGTAAATCTTCTTTATTGTATCCCCTAGAACAAAATCAGCAGTTAACCCTTGCAGTGCTGGGGTAGTCTTCTTGAAAGCAGATCTGTGGGGGAAAAGAAGCTGCCCGTGCACTGTGCTGCCCCCACACTGGAAGGGTTAACTACTTATTTAAGTCTTCTCCTGCAGGTTCCCTCCAGACTTCAAAACCAGCACTTGCAGCCCCTTCTTCTCCCTACACTCCAGCGCATGTAGGCCCACTGATGTCGTTATGTACAATGCAGTGCCCATATACATGAGGACACTGAAGGACAGCCCACAAGCTGCAGTATTCGGGAAATGAGTAGAGAGTCAACTGCTGGGAGAGCGGAGAACAGGTAAAATAAACTGCTTTACCCAATGCCCTAGACCTAAATAGGCAGTTAACCCCTGCAGTGTGGGGACAACACCGCTGCAAAGGGAGTTTTTTTTCCCTGGAGATAGGCTTTACATTCTTGTTATAATGAAATTGTTCCTCCTGATGAAAAAATGTGTGGATATGGTGTGTAAGTTGTATCCAAGTACTCTGTTTTCTGTGCTTTCACCTCTGTGAAAACTGCATGCCACACATCACATCAAACTCACAGCTTACAGTATCAATAATTAACATAATTGTTATGACTCATAATATTCTGCAAGGGAACAATTAGCACATCTCTCTCCTCTAGCAGGTGCAGAAATGATCATTTGGCTTTCAGTGAGCACATGTCTGCGTAGGGACAGACAATTCCTGAATCCTTGCTGAAAATGTATTTTCTCCATATTTTAAAAATAACAGTGCACACCTGTCTCTTTGTACTATTGTTTAGAATGTTTGAAAGAGCTTTCCTTCTCCATTTGATAAATATGTAAATGAATTGTTCTCGCTGAATTTGATAATATGTGTTTTAGAGATCTGATTGATTTTTTTTAAACAGTTGCTGAGGTTGAATAAAGGTTATGTGTGGGTGTAAACGGCTGAAGGCATGCACTTATCTGCAAAAGACTAAATGATGACTGCATAGAAGAGGCACAGTCATCAAAACACATACTCTTATGCCATACAGGCAACAATTTTCAGGGAATTTCATCCACTTGCTAATATGTCCAAAGGGACCAGTGGAGGCCAGCATTGGGACACCAACAGGGAGTAGATTGCCTCTGACAGTGACTTTGCATTTATGCATATGGAGAACGGAACCAGGAGAATGGCAGGTGCTGGCTTGTTTTGGGAATAAGAGCTTTTTTATACTGCATGACACATAGGCCAACTGTCCCTGACGGCTGGGATGGCCATGGAAAGTGTTTCATTTCCTGCTTGTGATTGTAAAACCATCTCCATTTAACAGGCAAGCTCTCACCGTCCTCTCTAGCCATTCTCCCTAGTTGCTGACATGCTAAAAGCAGTGACACTGTCACAGGATGGGCAGAGGTGTCTTTGATGAGTGGACTTATTAACAGCCTGACTTCTGCATTCTGCAAGATGGCAGCACCTAACTGGCCAATATCCAGGTCTTAGAGAGTAGACTTGAGCAGAGATTTGTTCACTGTTAAAAAAAGCATATATTGTTTTATAAGTACTATTATTTATATTTATGCTTCTCCCATAGCAAAGGTTCTTGACCTAAGGGACCTTATCCCTGGCATCTGAACTAAAGAAGAAGACTCGTCAGGGATGCCCACTATCACCCATTTTGTTTAACTTGGCCCTGAAACTTTTATCTAGGCATCTATTACAAACTTCTCACCTTCAAGGAGTTAAAGTGGGTGATGAGAACAACTCTCTTTGCAGATTACATTTTACTGTTTACATCCCGACCCTCTTTTGACATCTCTGCTATGCAAGATATATTTGCACATTTCCACACCTTTGTGGGATTACGCATAAACTTTTCAAAAAGTGAAATTCTCCCCGTAATATGATTTGAAGTTGGAGTGTGGCAAAATCCCTTCTTCTTTGTATCATCTTAATTATCCTCCTTTGATGAATAAGATTGTTAAGGAGTTGGAGACATGAAGGGACCTCCCCCTCCCACTTTTTGGGAGAAATTGTTTAGTTACTAGTTTCGGTATATCCCTACTAGATATATTATCAGCATCGGTGCTGATACAGGGCATTTTCACATATATATGTATTTCTACCAAATACTTGTGAAAACGCCCTGTATAAGCACACCATGGTGTGACACAATTCCTATAGTGTTCAAAACATGCACGATATTGCAGATATTGCGGATATTGTAGCTCCTGAAGGGTGCAGCTGGGGCAAATTTCCCTTACATCAAGTTATATAATATTGCTTGTTTATTGAGGCATGCGGTGGACTGGCTGTTGGACCTGTCTAGATACTGTAATGTTTATTGGAGCCTGCTATGGCATTTCCTTTGAACCTCAAAGCAGTTCTCCACAGTAAAATACCACAGCCAGATGCGATCTTCTGGCAAAGGATTTCCAACTACATTATATATGCGGTATTGTGTGACAATTGTGACATGTTCTACCTCTGTTATTGTTCTTGATTGTATTATTTTTTTTATGTTTTGTCATCCAGGAAAAAGTGTTCCCAAAAATGATGGAGATAAGTAACTAGACCTAATTCTTCTCACAAGATGGTTGTCTGTACTGTTAGAGATCCTTGCTGAACAGCAACGGACATGAGCTGAGTGATCAAGTAACTGGTGATCGTTCAGCTCACTGTCTCCTCTCTGCAGAGGGCAGTGACTGTCAGTCACCACCCCCCCCACAGATATTCCCTCCTCCCCTATGTGTTGCTCCAATGCTCAATGGAAGGACAAACAGGGGAGGGGATGAGCACATCTGGCTCTGGCTCTAGAGAAGCAAAGCAAGCTGTCAATCAGGCAGCTGCATGAAACCCATGAAGTCATTTTGGACGTATTGTGCATAGGGCGGAGGCTGTGAGGAAGTGTGGGAGAGGTGAGGCCAGAGCTCAGCATATTCATGTGGCTAATCTGGTAGTGTCCCTGCCTGCATTACAATATTACCTTACAAATAAGTTGGATATCCTGTGTTTTTTTTAATGCAAGTTGTTTTTAATAAAAGCTTTATTTTACTTATTACGGAGAGTAGTATGGTCTATACCCTTTTTTTTTTATTTTGGGTTGATCTAACATTCCATTATGGTCCTTGCAGTAGATACAAAGAGGGATATGAGAACTTCCATCAGTGGATTCCTATGAGGGTAGATCCCCATCTGGCTAACATAGCATAAGGGGAACAGCACGATTAGACCTGGTGTGATGGTCTAACATCCAAGGTGAGCGGAATTTTACTGAGAATTCACTTAGTGGTAATAAGGCAGTGGAGGAGCAAAGACTGAATCACATGTATACGATTTTTCAAATGATCATTTGGATGGTTTCACTCATATTTTGGAATAATCTGCTTTTTTTGGCAGGGGTAAGGGCTAGCTGAGATAAGAAGTAGTGGGGATGGGAGGGAGTTGTGCATTGTACACATGCCTCCCCAGTAACCCCCTGGAGATGGTAAAATACCACCCCCTCACCCTTACTGTAGGCTAAGCACTGTATTATTGTGCAGGCATCGCAGACTACAGCTCCCTAAAGTGACTCTAAACTCAAGAGTTAAATCTTAAAACTGCATTCAAGTACCTTAACTATTAACAAAAATGTAACTTAATTTGTGTATCCCTCAGTTGTAGATCATTAAATCATCTCTGAATTCAGTTTGAGTTTACCCAAGTTTAGTGTCACTGTAAAAAAAAAAAAAGAAGGTGCCTCAAACTTACCTCCTGGGGCCAGCTGCAGCAGTGGCAGGCTGCGTTCAGCCTGACTTGGTAAGAGTACAGCAGGGTGGAAGCAGGCGAGTTGAACAATGTTGATGGGCTGTCAACAGAGCAGGCTCAGAGTCTGCAGCCTGGCTTTGTGCCTCTTTTGTTGGTCATACCGCTGTTTCTCCTCCTACATGATTGCTCACGTGGACGGGACAGAAAAATACTAAAAATAAGGATTTGGTGTATGGAAATAGCTGTGAATTTATGTCTATTTAACCTTGGTATTTCAGAAGAAGAGCAGTGTGGAATACTGCTATATTAGCTTGTAAGTATAAATCACAAGTAAATTGTAATCGGGTTATAAACTTTATGATGCTCAGTTGTCAGCACTCAAGAGACTCATCAGGGACAATGATGACTGTATCATTAGCAGCACCAGAGTGCAGTAAGGTGAACTGTTTGAGTGCTTATGTGTATTTGTACTTTTTTTGCCCCTGGCATAAGGTATACGGAATACATGCTGAGATCCCTGTTTGGACCTCTGTGTGTAATGGGAATCCATGACATGATTGTATCTATTTTTCATTCTGAACAGTTCTGTATTCACTTCATTAAGTGGAGATATTCTGTGCATAAATCTCCGCAGTGACTAGTGCTCTCATTGATTAGAAACTGTTGTCATTCCCCTGCTCATATCACTGCTCCAAAGCTAAGTATTTACCTGTTTTAGTTCTGCTTTTTACATTTGTACTGTTCGGTGCCACTGGTTCTTAAGCAAAATAAATCAGTTGACCGCTTAAGTCAAACATTTTTTACAAGTTATACAAAAGGTTATTGTAATAAATGTTTTTGCCTTTTTTTCCACTTTGGTTTCTGGCTGATATTATTTTTTTTTTTTACAATGTTGAAGCTGAAACTATTGACACAGTGAAGTCATCAAGGATGTATCTTAGTGGCCACACTAATACATGCATTTTTATCTAGCATCAAGTAAAACCATAACAGTAGAACAACATTGATTAGGGATTTTGGTCACTGCTAACTTTTTAATATCATGCAGTTCCCATACATTTGTTGTCCACAATACCACCTGTTCCACTTTCTATTCTTTTAAATAGCCAGCCTTTGTATTAAAAGTAGACTTTATTATGGCGGTTGCAAAGCTTCCTCCTCCTTCACCCTCACCCATGCTGTGAACTCCGCAGGGCTGGAGCTTTGCCAATAAGGTGCTCCCCCCATCCTTGCTCCTGAGCAGGCATGATTTGATAATATATACTGCAGCCAGTCAGAGAGCCCTGGGTCAGCTCCCAGGATGTTTGCGTTATGAACGCAGGTTCATGCTCAGGAGCATGATTGTTGCTGAGACCCATAAAACCCTCAGATTTCCTGACATAAGTTGAACCTGCACTCGCCTGGCTACCACAATTCGTTACCTGTGGCTTGAACAGCTAATCAGCAGGCACAAAATCTGGTATGTGGGATTGAGCCTAGCTCTATGGAAATGCCAGCTTTTTAGAAATGTGATATTTCCATAGGATCTTCAGTAGCTCCCAGGACACAGAATTAAAGTGCAGTGGGGTACTGTATGGTGAAAAAAATGTTTGTTCAATTTATTTGTATTTTTTATAAGAATAAACAAGAATTTATATATGCACATGTTACATCAAAGTAAAGCCCATTTTATCCTTTAATAAAATGGTATATAATATGTGTTGGTGCAATGCATGAGGAAGATGGAAATTATGATTAAACAAACACATAGCAAAATTGGCAAAATTACCCCGGTCCCCAGGAACGTAAACATTTTCTGAAGCTGCGTCACTAAGGGGTTAAATACCAACAAACACATTCTATCAGTAATCAACAAATCCTTGGTAGATCCCTTTTTTTTTATTATGTACATCCCCTGGACAGAGCCTGTTGGTTGCAGATAAGCAATATTAACACTATTTTATCTCATCTTGCTGTTTTTTTTGTTTGTTTTTTTTATCAATGAAACCACACATGCTTACAGAAGATACTTTGAAGAGGTCACTTTTTTTTTTTTAACTTATGATTTACGTAACATTATAGAGTATTCTTGTATACAAAGTGCACATGGTAATTTTACATTTCTTTGAGGTAGAAACATATGTAAGTATTTGGTGTTGACAGAGCAAACCAGATCAATGGAATGAATGATTTCCAGGAAAGGATAGATAATAGACATTGAAAGGTAGACTAAGGCTTTTCATGTTGCATTAACAAATGAAAACAGCCAATACAAACAAACAAGAAAATTTTTTGATACGTCTTCACATGAAGCGATTCACAACATACATGCATTTGGAAAGCCTGAAGGATTTAGGATTGTATTGGTGTGCCAACTACTACAATTTAGCATCATCATCAGATTGCAATGTTATTTGTGGTTGATATTTTTTAATGAGCCAACAAACAAATCTGTTCAGTGTTTAGAGGTTTCTTGGACATTCCCTGTTTAGATACCTTCCAGAGTACATGGCTGACTTGATTGTTAATGGCACATGATGGTTTACTTCTTGCGTCACCTCCTATTAGTTGTGTACAGTTGTAATCAAAATGATTCAACCCCAATTGCAAATCAGGTATATTGGCAACATTTACAGACTTTCATTCCACTTTTAATGAATTCTGCAGTCTCCAATTTATTCAACCCCTTCATGGCAAGCATCTTAAGTAGAGCACCCTTTTGCTGTTATGACCTGCTGCAAATTAGATGCATAGCTAGACACCAGCTTCTGGCAGTGTTCCTGATAAATCTTTACCCATTCCTCATGAGCAATACCCTTCAGTTCAAACATATTCTTGGGTTTGCATGTTGCAACCCCCTTCTTCAAATCCCACCAGAGATTTCCATGGTGTTCAAGCCAGGGGACTGTGATGTCCACTGTAGAATCCTCCAGGACTACTGTAACCAAGCATTGGTGGAATTTGAGGTATGCTGGGGATCATTGACCTGTTTGAACATCCAGTGCCCTGGTTCTTTCTGGTTTCAATCGATTTTTTCAGTACCCTATATTGGAGCCGTCAATTTATAGCTCAGTTCAAATGATCGAATTCAGGTGATTGATCTAACTCATGGGTGGTAGATTTTTTTTTTTTTTTTTAAAAAACACTTTT